>NC_137895.1:123104089-123255829 GCF_963455335.1 Martes martes
TCATA
The DNA here is from genome assembly GCF_963455335.1 of Martes martes. Lineage (NCBI taxonomy): Eukaryota > Metazoa > Chordata > Mammalia > Carnivora > Mustelidae > Martes > Martes martes. The sequence continues at coordinate 123,104,095 of NC_137895.1, forward strand.
GAATGCCTACTTGAGCCAGTCATAATGTTAGGGGCATTAGGAGTATGATCTCTAATCTTCCCTACAAATTAGCAGTGTAGTTGTTCTGTTGCCAACAAGCATGGGAAGAAACTGAAGCTCATGGAGGTAAATAAATCAGGTCACACAGGCAGCAATTTAAAAAAATGAAGTTAAAGAAGCATAATTAATCAGCAGGAGGACGGAATGCATTTTCAACAGTCACCTCTTACTTTGAACAATCTTGCCTTCTTACTGTCTTAAGAGCTTCCAGGTCCTATTGATTCTGGGCTCGGGGGGCACCACCATCACTCCCACTCCTTGGCCTTTGGTAATAAGATGATCCATACGTTCCACTTCAACCTCTACCAGCTTTTTATTGGTATATGGAGAAACATTCACTGTTTCTGTGCTTTTTGCTACTTCATTCTGGTCCAGAAACGTTCCACGTGCAATAAATATTTGTGCCACATAAATCAATATCCTATTTTTAGATTGGCCTGCAGACATTAACTACAATGTATAATGTTCATTTCCATGGGAAAATATGATCTCAGTCTCAGGTGGAATGATTCACAAGTAATCTTCACACTGCCAACTTCAAATGAATATAATGATAAACATGATTATGATTATCCACATTAATGACAGGAATCAGTGAAATATACATTAAAAATAAAATATTTAGCTTCAGAATGCATTGTGCAATTCAGTTCATATGTTCTCTAAGCAATTGGCAGAGATGCTTGAGGGAACTGCTGAGTGGCTGGGAAAACCAGGCTGTGATAATTCACACGGTGGATCACCATGAACAAAAACATGACTGCTGTTCCCCTCACTCCCCCACAAATGCTTCTTTCTGACATCCCTGAGCAAGTCAGGGAAATAGGGAACATAACTGCATAGGCCCTGGCAAAGTCAAACAACCAGATCTCCCAATGGACCATCCTTTATCTGTCTGGTTAGCTTGGCTATCACCATGGTTGGGCATCTCATTAATCATCATTAAGAACCTGGGGCGCCTGGGGGGCTCAGTGGGTTAAAGCCTCTGCCTTTGGCTCGGGTCATGATCCCAGGGTCCTGGGATCAAGCCCCGCATTGGGCTCTCTGCTCAGCGGGGAGCCTGCTTCCTCCTCTCTCTCTCTGCCTGCCTCTCTGCCTACTTGTGATCTCTGTCTGTCAAATAAATAAATAAAATCTTATTAAAAAAATCATTATTAAGAACCTTCTGAGAAAGAACCTGGTGCTTTGTGAGATCATGGCATTCAGAGGCAGATTCAGTTCAATTCCCTGACCTGTTCTTTAATGATGTGACCCAGAGTATCACTTACTTAATCTCCACGGATTGATTTGCTCATTTCAATACTAGGATATTAAATTATACTGTAAATTGATCAATTAATCCCATGAAAAATATGATTATTTAAAATACACTGTTGGCCTTGAATAGTTTAAAATATTCACTGATTCCACAAACATTTAACAACAGCTTATTTTGTATCAGACACTATACTCAACAGGGAACACAAATAAATAGAGTCTGTTTATCCAGAAACTGGATGTCCAGTGGCTTTGTTGACCCAGCTCACTTCTATGGCACTAAGAACTTTCTTCAATCTTGTTTTTTGCAAAATTAATTTGCCAGTTGAAGACCCCACATGCACTTAACATCTGGCCATGTTGATCATATGACTCATAGGTTGAATTAGAAGAAAATAGAATATCTCTGACTGGATAGGGTAGTTGCTGTCATGAAGCTCGTTAACTCTCTTCCAAAGTAGAGGCTAAAGTCAGAGTGAGACTTTATTAGATGACAATCTGAACAACCTGAGTCAAGAGCCAGACCACACAGGTTGGTCTGGGCCATGATGGAGTTTTGGACACTATCGTAAGAGCCGTGGGAAGGCTTGGGATCAGGATCTAAACAGTGGAGTCCTTCATAATTGGATAGATATCGGAAAGATTATTCTGGCTGATGTATTGGCATCAAAGGAGCCTCCCTACTTGGCCACAGTACAAGAATTTGCTCTGTGGTGTCCTTCAGGGTGGTCCTTGGAGACAAACTGTCCCTGCCACCCTCATCAAGCCCCATGAGGGAGGTGAATTATTCAGGGAGGAGGAAGGGAGTTGTGCAATACAGGTAGAGAGACAAGTTGGAAGCCTCATTTGGAGTTACAATTCCCTTCATGCTTCCTGTGCTCCAAGCAATGCTGATCTTTAGTCTCTCAAAGGAGCCATGTTCCTTATCATCTCAGGGCCAATTATAGCCTGTTTCCCCTGGCTGGAACTCTCTCCCAACAACCCATCCTTAACTCCTACTCCTAAGCACTCTTCAACTCTCACCCTCTCAGGGCACTCATTTAGCTACCTTGTGCTAAATACTATATATATATATACATACATACATGTGTATACATGCCATATGCTATATGCTATTCACTATATTCTACATACCATATGCTATACACTATATACTTATACTAAAATCTATACAGTGGATACTGCTTACTGTACATTTCCTTCATAATATGGCATTTATCACTATTGCTTAGTATATATTACTGTTTCTGATTATTAGGTTAAATATCTTTCTTCCCCAATAAAAAGCAAGTTGGAAACCACATCTGTGTTGTTTTCCATTATATATCTACTGCTCCATAAATATTTTTCAAAAACTGAATAATAAAAAATGATCATTTGGAAGAAATTTATTTTGGGATTTCTGGAGAAAGGGTAAATGGATTGATGGAAAGTTGGGGAAAGTAATAGTTTGAGTAGAAGTATAAAGACAGAAATGAGCACATCGTAGGTGATATCTGAACATCTGTTTTGGTTATTTTAATCAGTGTAAGTTTAAATCTACCCTTGTGAAACTTTGTCCTAAGAGTAGTGATACGCTGCGGTTGGCCTTCCTTCACCTCATAGTCAGGGTCCTGAAACTGCTCTGGGAGACTTACTCTTTAAAGGTGACTTTCAAAAGTCTTCCTGATGAACAGAAGCCACTCGAGGAAAGGGGTCATTCAGGGTAGGGTGTCCTGTGTGTTAGAGTTTGTTCTGTTCAGAATATTTTTGCTTTTGCTATTTGGATTCCTATCCTTAGAGCAGAAATTACTTCAAGATATTTACCTCTTAGGACTGAGAATGTGTATATTTATCTGAAATAAAACAATTTCATAAGGGAATATGAACAAAAGAAGGAAAATTTAACAGATTAATCTAGGATATTCTTCCTAAGGAAGTTATCTTAATAATTCTTCCAGATTAATCTTTTTATAGGTTTCATAAATGGCTCTAGATACAAATTAAATACTTGGCAGTCCTCCCTATCAGATTTCTTAGATTCCTGTCCTCTACCTAACTATTTTCCTCATACTTTGAAATACTTGAAATAGATTTTTCAATATTATCCTTAGAAATTCAGTGAAGAAAAACTTTATCTCATCTGTACTTTATCTATTTGCTAAAAGAATTTAATTTGGGGTCTTATATCATAACCAAGGGGAGGACATAATTCAGGGAATAAACAAGTCTCTTGAGGACAAAAGCTGATTGTTACTCAAGATTCTCTGATTGATCTTCTCGAAACAGACAGATTACACCTTATTACCTATAACCATGAATGAAAAATTGGTCATTACAGCAACAAGTATTCCTGGATCCTTTTGCCCTGCCCTCTTCACTGAAATGTGGTGTTTATCACATTGTATTCTGTAGGGCTTAGAGACAGTCAGCAATTTTTTAAAAAATTGAATCCTTACTCAGATAAACTTAGGGATTACCACACACCAAATTGTCCTTTTGGGGATTTACATCAGATTAAAACCTCTAAGACATCCTGTAGTTTTTAGGAAAAGTTGTTGTAAAATGAACTAACATAGAGCCTTAAGAAAAACAGTCAAGGCACTGAGGACAGGTGTATTAGTAGGTCCTGTGTATCTCCCATCCTTTCCCCAGTGCCCTGTGCACTGCACATAGTTCATACATGTTACATGAGGGAGAGGAGAGAGATGTTAGTGGCAGTTAAGAAAATCTGTGTGTGATAGTTCAAGTAAAATCATATAATGCCAAGAAAGCATGCTTACCAGTTCATCAGTGTTTGAAAAGTATGGGCCTAAGCTAGTATCAATATTAAAATTGGAGGAAAGCTCATTAACAAGTTTTCATTTGATATCTTTCCAAATTATCACTCATTCCCAGTCTTCTAATGTTTTTTTCCTTTAGAGCTTTCCAAGTATGTGACTCTTCCCAAACCTGTAGATCTCTAATGAATACAGCTTGATGAGTTGGGGGTAAATAGTCATCCATGATACCATCACTGAATCAAAGCCAAAAAACATACCCGTAATCTAAATTTTCCTTTCATTCATTCATTCATTCATTCATTCATTGTTTTTTATCTATATTTTTGTAAGAACACTTAACAGAAGATCTCCCCTATTAGTAAATTTTTAAGTATATAGGCCAGCATTTTTTAATCCCAGTTTTATTGAGATCTAATTGATACATGGCACTGTGTATATTTAAGATTTTACTTCACATATATTGTGAACTGATTACCATGATGAGTTTAGTTAATATCCATCATATCGTATAGATAAAAAATAAAGTGAAAGAAAAGGAAAAAAATTTCCCTTGTGATGGGAAGTCCTAGGATCGACTGACTCTCATAACACCTTTCAAATATACCACAGACCAGTATATAACTATAGTCATATTTTATATTATATCCCTAGTACTAATTTTTAAAAAATATGTATTATTGAAGTATAGTTGACAGGCAGTGTCCCATTTATTTTAGGTGTACAGCATAGTGATTCAACACTTCTACGCATTACTCAGTGAGCACCATGATAAATGCAGTCACCATCTACTACCATCCAACATTATTACAATAGTAATTATATTCCCTATGCTGTACTTTTCCTCTCTGTGAGTTATTTATTTTATAGCTGGAAGTTTGTACCTTTTAATCACCTTCACCTATTTTGCCCGTTCCCTATATCCACCTCCCCTCTGGCAACCACCAGTTTTTTGTTTTGTAGACAATATGGCATTTTTAACTCTGAGCCCTATATTGTAGCTCTCCAGAACCTGTTTTGTGTGTGTGTGTTTTGTTTTGTTGTTTTATTTTTATAAATATTATTGGCTATCAAGTTTGTGATAGATGAAAAATTCAAATCATAGGTGGATAAAAAAGACTGAGGGGTTAAAAAAATGCTGAAGGTTTTTAAAGATTTTTTTTTTTTTTAAGACTTTATTTATTTGACAGAGATCACAAGCAGGCAGAGAGAGAAAGAGGAAGGGAAGCAGGCTCCCTGCTGAGCAGAGAGCCTGATGCAGGGCTCGATCCCAGGACCCTGAGATCATGACCTGAGCCGAAGGCAGAGGCTTTAACCCACTGAGCCACCCAGGCGCCCGGGTTTTAAAGATTTTGTAAAGCAATCATGAGAAAGAAAGTTCTGTGTATTGAGGATTTCTTGTGGTTGTTTATATATAAAGGATGAAAAGATCAGGTCAGAACTGAGATCAACAAATATCTTGATCATTTTCTGAAGGAGAAAAAGAAACATTTGAGCTTTTCCTAGTTCTGCGACAATAAATTGCCTAGTTAGAAGAAGAAGAAGAAGACGACTCCTGTTTCAGTCTCCTGTTTTCAGGATGGATTTAGCAATAGCTATTGAGTTTGGGACATTGTGTCAATGACAGTATGTCATCATTTTTTATAATGCATTATTTTTCTAAGTACCACACTGCAGCCTTTAATGGGATTTACTGTCATGTAGTGGTTTTAAATGTTTCCATACAGATTGGCAACTTGAGGATGTTGGAGGTTGTTACTCCTTGAGTGAAAAAGCAGCTTCTCTCTTGGGCTGATAGATTATATTTCCAGTGATATACTGAAAACATTAAAAGCTCATTATAGCAGAGTCTTTTTTTCTTCTAGGATGTTCCGCCCCAGTGTTTATAAGCTTAGCTCTAAAGAATTAGATCAGTTTGATTATTTTTCTGAGAAAATATCTCCTTGTTTTCAAGTTTCTGAATGATGATTGTCATCAGTACTTTTCCTTTTGAAAATCGTCTTCCTGATATTTTCTTTCAGATAGAAAATAATTATAAGATCATCTCAATAGAGAATACTTAAATATATTTTTTAATACTACTGTAATGAGGAAGTATAATAAATCTTTAGAACTGGAAAGATCCATAACTAGTAATGCAATTCTTAAACACTGAGAGTAAGCTCCTGGAGGGCAGGAGCCTTTCCATCTTTTCACTGCTGTATCCAGTCCCAAAACCATCTGAACTGAGTCAGCCCTCAGGTTGCTAAGTGGAGGGAGGGATGAATGAACTATTTGCAAAGCACAGTTTTCTTTTCCAAGCAGTCGTCGAGATGTAGTAAATTCTGAGTCAGATCCTCTTTCTCTTCAAAGAGAAATTAATATGTCTTATCAAAGAAAACAAAAAACACTTTATATATATAGTATTTTGGGGTGTGTGTGTGTGTGTGTATGTAAATATATAACAAAAATATTCTCAGTGCTGTGGGAAGTAGAAAACAGACATGAAAGTTCAAAGGAATGCGAGATATCTGCCTGCCAGGGATGGAGATTGCTTTGAACGAAGTGTTTAACATAAAGCTGGAGAAGGTGAGATTTTGACAGGTGTCGTTCATGCAGAAGAAGGGCTGCCCAGGAGTGGGAAACAGAAATGAGAGTTTCCAGAAAGGAACTGAGAAACAGTGCAGGGTAGAAGACCTGTTCTTGCCTACCCTGGGAAGAAAACTGGACAGATAAATTAGTGCTGGGTCAAGGAGGGCCACGGAATGACAGACCATGTCACTTAGAGCTGTTTAACTATCACCTTGCACTGTAAATCATCTCTCTTTCCTGGGATCCTTATCATGAGCAATACTAGGGGATGGTCTGATCTAAATTCTCTTTCAATTTCTATTTCTTTAGCTCAGCAGTGGCATTCATACTATAAACCCCTCCTCTTTTGAAATCATCAGTGCTTTGGGTTTCTGTGACATCTTGCCTGGTTTACTTCCTCCTTCTATCATTTTCTATTACTCTCACGTAAATTCATTTTAACTTTGATGGTAAATTCTTCATGACATTTTAAAAGAAATTTATCATCCTTTTCCTTTAAAAAATTGAAATTCTTTTAGCTACACCAGCAACTGTTAGGATGTTTTGTAATTTGAAAGATAGGTAAATTTCTTCTTTCAGTGTTAGACTTTTTAAAACAATTGTGTTAGATTCAGAGAAAATATATTTCACTTGGAGCATAGATGTTCTCCAAGTAAAATATACACATTTGTAAACTAACATCTGGTTTAGTTTAGTTCAGAAGTTAAACCAAAAATGTCAAAGTGAAATATTTGTTTTGTCAATAAACATTGTAAAGAATCAGGCTGTAGTCATTGCAAGAAAGACATATTTACTTCGTTTTTAAAATTGGTTAAGAATGACTAAATATTGGTGGTATTAGATGTAAGTAGACTATTAAAACTCTAAGATGTTTTATGAAAACTCTATGGTAAGCACAAAAATAAAACAGATAGAAGATACACAGAAAAGTGAAAGGAAAAAAATATCATTACAAAATCAATGAAATACAAAGTGGGTAGCAAGACAAGAAAAGATGGACAAAAGAGCTACAAGACAGACTGAAAATAACTAACAATCACAATAGTAATAATTACGTTAAATGTAAATAAGTTAAACTTCCCAATCAAAAGGCTTAGAGTGATTGAATTGATTAAAAAAATTCAACTACATGCTATCTACAAGACACTTGCTTTAGATTAGAGGACACATATAGAATCACATTCCATGTAATTGGTAACCAAAAGAGAACAGGGGCAGCAATATTTATGTCAGACAAAATACACTATAAGTCAAAGCTCTCACAGGACACAAAGGACATTAAATAATGGTAAAAAGAGTCGATACAATGACTCTGTGTGGCTCAGTCAGTTAAGCCTTTGCCTTTGGCTCAGGTAATGATCCCAGAGTCCTGGGATCAAGTCCCACATCAGACTCCTTGCTCAGTGGAGAGCCTACTTCTCCCTCAGCCTCTCTCCCCAGCTTGTGCTCGCACTCTCTCTGACAAATAAATAAAAATTTTAAAAATGAAATCTTTGAAAATTCTGATCCTGTCTTTCCCTCTGCCCTCTCACTCTCTCTCCAACAAATAAATAAGTCTTTTTAAAAAAGAGTGAATACATTAAGAAGATACAACCAGTATAAATATATGTGCACCCAACATCAGAGCTCCTGAATATATAAAGCAAATATTGATAAACTGAGGGGAGGAATAGACAGCAATATAATAGTAGAGAATTTAATAGTCCACATTCAATAATGGAAACAACATTCAGACAGAAAATCAATAGAGAAATGGTATTCTTAAATAACACTACGGAACCTAACAGACATATACAGACTATCCCATTCAACAGCAATAGAACAAACAATCTTCTTAAGTGCACATGGAACATTCTCCAGGATAGATCATATATTAGGCCACAAAAAGAGTCTTAATATATTTAAAAAGATTGAAATCATATTAAACATATCCCAACCACAATAGGAAGAAACTAGAAATTAATAGCAAGAAAGAAAACTGGAAAATTCACAAATAATGTGGAAATTCAAAAAACACATTCTCAGACTACTAATGAGTCAAACAAGAAATCAAATGGAAATTATACAATATCTTGAGACAAGTGAAAACAAAACCACAGCAGACCAAAAGGTATGGGATGTAACAAAAGCAGAAATAAAAAGGAAGTTTATAATTAAAAGCATGTACATCAGAAAGGAAGATCTCAAATAAAGTAACTTCTCATTCTCAAGGACCTAGAAAAAATCACAAGCTGAGTTCAAAATTAGCAGAAGGAAGGAAAAAGCAAAAATTAGAGCAGAAATAAAATAAAAACAATAGAGATATCAACATAACTAAGAGGTGTTTTTGAAAAAGATCAGCAAAAATGAGAAACCCTTAGATTAGCTAGGGAAAAAAAGAGAAATGACTCAAACAAAATCAGAAATGAAAGAGGAGATATTAAGACTTATGTCGCAGAAATAAAAAGGATCACAAAAAATTACTGTGAACAATTATATGCATTGGATAACCTAAAAAAAAATGGATAAATTCCTAGAAACATAAACTCTACCAAATCTCTAAATCATGAAGAAACTCTAAATCATGAAGAAATGGAAAACCTAAACCTATCTACAATTAGCAATTAAATTATGGAAATGGAAAACCTAAACCTATCTACAATTAGCAATTAAATTATTTTTGATTTATAGAATTTTTTTAATTAATTTTTTTATTTATTTTCAGCGTAACAGTATTCATTGTTTTTTCACCACACCCAGTGCTCCATGCAATCTGTGCCCTCCCTAAGACCCACCACCTGGTTCCCCCAACCTCCCACCCCCCGCCCCTTCAAAACCCTCAGGTTGTTTTTCAGAGTCCATAGTCTCTTACAGTTCACCTCCCCTTCCAATTTCCCTCAACTCCCTTCTCCTCTCCATCTACCCTTGTCCTCTATATTATTTGTTATGCTCCACAAATAAGTGAAACCATATGATACTTGACTCTCTCTGTTTGACTTATTTCACTCAGCATAATCTCTTCCAGTCCTGTCCATGTTGCTACAAAGTTGGGTATTCGTACTTTCTGATGGAGGCATAATACTCCATAGTGTATATGGACCACATCTTCCTTATAGATTATTTTTAATCAGTAATCAAAAACCCCAACCACAGAAAAAGACCACATATCTTCATGGGTGAATTCTTCCAAAGAGGAAGAATACTTCCCAACATATCCTGTAAGGCCAGCATTACCATGATATCATAGCGAAACAAAGACATTATTAGAAAAGAAAAGTACAGACCAATATTCCTGATTAACATAGATGCAGAAATCCTCAGCATAATACTAGCAAGCCAAATAACCAAAAAATTCAACAACACATTAAAAGAATAATAAACCATTACCAAATGGGATTTATCCCTGGGGTGGAAGAATGGTTCAATATATGAAAATCAGTTAATGTGATGCACATTTCCAAGCTAGGGTTGTTTGGCAAGAAAAAGAAATAAAAAGCATCCGGATTGGAAAGACAGAAGTAAAATTATCTCTGTTTGCAAATGACATAATTTTATATGTTGAAAACCTAAAGGATGTCACACACAAAAAAGCCTATTAGAACTAATAAATGAATTGAGTAAAGTTGCAGAATATAGTCAACATACAAATACTAGTAGTGTTTCTATACACTAATAACAAATTATCTGAAAAGAAAACCAGAGGGGAAAACCATTTATAATAGCATTGAAAAGAGAAAAATACTTAGGCATAAATTTAACCAATGAGGTGAAAGACTTATATACTAAAAACTATAAAATATTGATGAAAGGAATTGAAGAAAATAAATGGAAAGACATCATGTGTTCATGGATTGGAAGACAATGTTTTTTTAAATGTCCACTTAGTGGCCCAAGCTGGTCAATAACATGCTGGACAAAGCCAATGAGGTGACTATTGGTGGTGGAAGGCTTTTGCCTTCCTTAAGGTGCTCAACAACATAAAGACTGGCACTTCTGTGTTTGATGAAGAGGGAGCCTAGATCATCAAAGACCCGTTGTCCAAAGCTGAGAAGAAGGGTATGAAAACTACCTTGCCTCTTGACTTTGTCAGTGCTGACGAGTTTGATGAGAATGCCAAGACTGGCCGGCCACTGTGGCTTCTGGCATCCCTGCTGGCTGAATGGGCTTGGACTGTGGTCTGAGATCAGCAAGAAGTATACTGAGGCAGTTGCTCTGGCTAAGCAGATTGTGTGTAATGGACCTGTGGGCATATCTGAGTGGGAAACTTTTACCCAAGGAACCAAAGCCCCCATGAATGAGGTGGTAAAAGCCACTGCCAGGGTCTGCATCACCATCATAGGTGATGGAGACACTGCCACTTGCTGTGCCAAATGGAACACAGAGGATAAAGTCAGCCATGTGAGCGCTGGGGGTGTGCCAGTTAAGAGTTCCTGGAAAGTAAAGTTCTTCCTGGGGTGGAACATTTAAGCAGTGTTTAGGACATTCCAACCTTTTGGTTCCTATGCACTGCCCCTAAATCAGCTTAACACTTGTCACATCTCCACTCGGCATTAGATAAAATCTTCCCCCACATCAGGATTCAGCTAATGGCCAAGAGTTGCAGCTCCAGGAACCCTTAAACAGTTGCACAGTATCTCAGGTCTTTTTTTTTTTTTAAAGATTTTATTTATTTATTTGACAGAGATTACAAGTAGGCAGAGAGGCAGGCAGAGAGAAAGGAGGAAGCAGGCTCCCTGATGAGCAGAGAGCCCGATGTGGGGCTCGATCCCAGGACTCCGGGATTATGACCTGAGCCGAAGGCAGAGGCTTTAACCCACTGAGCCACCCAGGTGCCCCCAGGTCTTCTTTATTGCACCCTTGATTTGCCTCCATTCTTCAAGATCCCATTTGAATTTCTTAGTGTCTAAGTCATTGTGCATTCTAGAATGTGTATTTTTAATTTTTTTAAATTTATTTGACAGACAGAGATCACAAGTAGGCAGAGAGGCAGGCAGAGAGAGAGGGGGAAGCAGGGTCCCCACTGCGCAGAGAGCCAGACATGGGGCTCGATCCCAGGACCCTGGGGTCATGACCTGAGCCGAAGGCAGAGGCTTTAACCCACTGAGCCAACCAGGTGCCCCAAGAGTGCATATTTTTATATTTTGCCTGTTAAAAGAAAATGAACTCTGTTATCTTCTCTTTTTGAAGTAGCTTATTCTTATTAGCTTTGTCATTGTTTCATTACTCGGCATAGAAATAAAATGAAATTCCAATTGTAGATAGGTAAGGAGACAAAGTTGATGATCTATTAAATAAATAATAGAAGTATCAGTTGAGGGTGTCTGAGTGACTCAGTCGGTTAAACGTCTGCTTTCAGCTCAGGTCATGATCCCAGGGTTCTGGGTTGGGGTCCCACATTGGGCTTCTTGTTCAGCGGAGAGCCTGCTTCTCCCTCTACCTTTGCCTCTCCCCCCCATTAATAAATAAATAAATTCTTGGGGTGCCTGGGTGGCTCAGTGGGTTAAGCATCTGCCTTCAGCTCAGGTCATGATCCCGGGGTCAATCCAGCCCCACATCGGGCTCCCTTCTCAGCGGGAAGCCTGCTTTCCCTCTCCCGCTCCTGCTTCTTGTGTTCCTGCTCTCGCTCTCTCTCTCTGTCTAATAAATAAATAAAATCTTTAAAAAAAATAAATAAATTCTTGAAAAAATTATCAATTGAAAAAATAAACAAAGAAGGTAAAATGTCCATGCTGTTCAAAACAATCCAAAAATTTAATGCAGTCTCTACCAAATGCCAATTGCACCTTTTACAGAAATAGAAAAAAAAAATTAAAAGTCACATAAAACCACAAAGGACTCTGAATGGTCAAAACAATCTTGAGAAAGAAAAACAAAGATTGAGGTATCATATTTCCTGGTTTCAAAACATATTACACAGCTATAGTGATTAAAACAGTATGGTACCGGAGTAAAGATAGATTGTAGAGCAATGGAACAGAATACAAAGCCAGAAATAAATCCACATGTATATAGTTAATGGCTATTCAACAAGGCTAGCAAGAACCTGGGTGGGTCAGTGGGTTAAAGTAAGAATACACATGAGGAAGGGATAGTCTTTTCAACAAGTAGTATTGGAAAAAGAGGATATCCACATGTGAAAAAAATGAAATTGGATCTTTATTATACACCAAACACAAAAAGCAATTCAAAGTGGAGTTAAGACTTTAACATAAGGTCTGAAACTGTAAAACTCCTAGAAGAGAACATTGGGGAAAACTTCATGACATTGAGCTGGACAATGATTTCATGGATTTGACACCAAAAACAAAGGCACAAAGCAAAATAAACAAATGGGACTGTGGTTGACTCTTGAACAACATGGGTTTGAACTGCATGGGGCTACTTATACTCAGATTCTTTACAGTATGGTACTGTAAGTGTATTTTCTCTGATGATATTCTTTTTTTTTAAAGATTTTATTTTTACTTATTTATTTATTTGACAGAGAGAACAAGTAGGCAGAGTGGCAGGTAGAGGGAGAAAGAGAAGCAGGCTCCCTACTAAGCAGGGAGCCTGACATAGGGCTCCAACCCAGGAACCTGGGATCATGACCACAGCTGAAGGCAGATGCTTAACCTACTGAGACACCCAGGCACCCCTCTTATGATATTCTTAATGATACCTTCTCTCTAGCTAATTTTATCATAAGAATACATTATACATAATATACCCATAACATAAAAAATATGTGTTGTTTATGTTATCAATGAAACCTCTAGTCAACATTAGGCTATTAGTAGTTAAGCTTTTGGGAGTCAAAAGTTATATACATGGATTCCCAACTGCAAGCTCCCCTCACCCCTTTGTTGTTCAAGGGTCAACTGTACATTAAACTAAAAAGCTTCTGTGCAGCAATTGAAACCATCAGCAATATGAAAGACCTTACAGAATAGGAGAAAATATTTGCAAGCTACATATCTGATAAAGAGTTAATATCCAAAATATATAAGGAGATCCTACAAATCAAGAGCAAAATAACAAAAAAACAATTTAAAAAATGGGCAAAGTTCTTCCATAGACATTTCTCCAGACACACACATGGCCAACGGATACACGAAAACATACTCAACAACACTAATCGTCAGAAAAATGCAAATTAAAACCACAATGACATATCAGCTCACACCTGTTATGATGCCTTTTATAAGAAAAATAAAAAAGAACAAGTGTTGAGGAGAATGTAGTAAAACTGGAACTCTTGCATACTGTTGTTGAGAATGTGGAATGTGTAGTCACTCTGAGAAACAGTGTGGTGTTTCCTCAAAAAACTAAAATTACAAGTACCACATGGTCCAGCAATCTCATTTCTGAGTATTTATCCAAAGGAATTGGAATTAGAATCTCAAAGAGGTATTTGCACTCCCATGTTCATTGCAGAATTATTCACAACAGCCGAGCTTAGAAACAACCTAAATGTTTACTGACAGATGAGTGGATAAAGAAAAAGTGATCTATACGTATGATGGGCTATTCGCCTACAAAAGTGGGAAACCCTGCCATATGCAACAACATGGATGAACCTTGAAGACTATGTGCGAGGTCAAGTAAGCTAGTCACAGGAAGACACATATCGTGTGATTCTGCTTCCATGAGGTATCCCAAAGAGACAAATTCACGGAAGCAGGGAGTAAAATGGTGGTTCCCAGGAGCTGGGTGAGGGCTAACAGGAAAAGTTGCTGTCCAGTGGATGTGAAGTTTCAGTTGCGTGAGATGAATAAGTTCTACAGATCTGCTGTACAGCATTATGTTTCTAGTTAATAATACTGTATTGTGCACTCAAAAATGCAAGAGGGTAGATCTCCTGTTAGGTGTTCTTACCATAATTTTTTAAAAAAGGAATGAAGGGCCAACTGTTTTTGTAAACTTTCCATGAGATTGCAGCGTGCCAATTTCGTGGTAACCCTTTCTCCTAATAAACTTAATTTTCCCAGAGGGAAGGAATTTCCCAGATGTAGAATTGGACATCTAGACAGTTCACAGATCCTAACCTATACCTTTACGTGTTTTCTAACACTCTCACAACATTCTGGTCATCACTTGAATTGTATTTGATAGTCTCCGACTGAGTCTTTCAGTTATTGAACACTACGGAGATATAAACTTAAATGGTTTACTTATGAAAATAAAAAAAGTTCAAATTCTCTTTTAGCCTTCACCGTTCCCCTATCCCAGCTTTAGATTTTAAACAGCTCCTCTGCTCATTGAATAATCTTGATTACTCTTTTCTGGAAAAAGAAATCCTACCCTGCATTTCAACTCCACGTTTTTCTCTCCATGACCCCCTGAATTTAGTGGGAGAATATCCTGTGGGAAACTTTAGTGTTTTGTTTTGTTTTGTTTTTTTACTTTTTAATGGAAAAAAATAACTTTTTAGTTTTTTACTCTTTTAGGCTCTCATATTTGTTCATCTGTATTAAGTTGGGAACCCTCAGAACAAGACTTCTGTCTGAGTATTACATTTATTGAGTTCTGTTTTATAGATTTTTAAGTATACTGATATCAGTGCCTTGTATTTATTTAACATTATGTCAATACTTATGCTGCCTTAGATTATTCCAAAGAGAGGCCTGCGTGAAGGTTAGAAGGAAAATCTTTATCATGCAATGCATTTGCTGTGTCTCTTTATGTAGTACTTATGAAATACTAATGTTGCAGGCAAATACGTTGTCAACAGGAAAATAATGCATTTGTCATATATACCAGACTCTGCATCAGTTTTTCTTTGAACCACATATGACATGTCAAAATGGAATAAATGATGCTAGAAGTGATTTTTTTTAGCTCCCTGAAGGGTAGTTGATCTATGCGTGTCCATGCAGCCTCACCTTATCTGGGGCAGAGCTACAAATCCAGTTTCATGGTTAAATTAGCAGGTAATCCCTCCCGTTTGCAAGCCTCAAAATGGTGTGTATCCGTCAAAGGAATCTTATTATGCCGCATCCCCAAGGTTCCCGCTTCAAAGCACAGGGCTTAATTCAAAAACAACTGATTCAAAGGGGGAATGTCTGTGACAGGAATCAGCCATATGACCGATTTTTGTTGTGATACTTCCCGCTGCATATGAGCAACAGAAATGACACCGGATTGCTTGCACACCTGTATTCTAAAACCAGCTGCAAAGCCTAGATTTAGCTTCTCCTCCACTGGTGTCCCCATCTTAGTAACTGGCACCCTCACCTTCCATTGACTCCCTTTTCAGTACTCTCCCCTTGTATCCAATGAAACATCTGGACAGTAGTTTACTTCTGAAAACCCTCTGATGTGTCTGCTTCTGGCCAGCTCACTCCTAGTGTAAGCCCATCCCATCTTTCCAAAAATTATTGAAATAGGCCGTGAATTCTTCACCCTATTTTAATTATGTCTTCCTTCCTGCTTCTCTATACTCTGCCTGAATGCCAAAAACATAGATAGGTAGGTAGATAGATATATTAATACATAAAACACTGTGTACCTAATAGCTAGTTTGAAGGTAGGGGGCAAAACAGACACAGTTAGATTTTACTATGTACCCATGGTTCTCCACTTTTCCTCTCTGGAAATAAACACGCTCCTGAATGTGGTGTTTATCAGAATGTTCTTTCAGTACAGTTAGTCTTCAACCCTTCGATGTGCTTCCATTACCTTTAGTTCCCAAACCTAGGCCCTGGCTGGCATGGCCTCCCATAGTCTGATGCTCTCCCCAGGCTGCTGGTCTCCAGCCTCATCACACACCACTCTCCGGGAGGCCAGGGAAGGCCCTGTCCCTCCTCCAGCCTCAGTGCCTCGTGGAATCCCTCAAACACACCCAGCACTCGATAATTACTAGCAAATTGGACGAGTACACGAGTGATGGCCAGACTCTATGTTGAGACACAAACATGAAAAAATTCTAGTCCATGTCTTCTAGGGTTTGTAACAGATGGGAAGAGAGGCAAACAGACCACGGGGTGGATGTGAAAATAAACAACTGTACACCAGTTGTGGTAAGACCTATAACAGAAGTCGGGACGAGCATAGGGATGGAAGACCAAAGGGTGTAATCAGATCTTCTGGGGTTAGAGAGGATAAAAGAAGGCTACACACAAGAGGAGACATTTAAATTGAAGCTCGAAAAGTGAATAGGATTTTTCAGGGCACAGAAGGAAGAAAGCCTATTTCAGGCAGAAAAATTCAGTATGTGAAAGTGCATAAAATGCACAGGGCCCACGTGAAGTCGGGAGTGGCTGAAGCGCAGGATGGGTGTGAAGAAGATGTGGGAGAGGAAGTTGAAGAGCCGGGCAGTGGCCAGACCAGGGGGGCTTTATATATGGAGCTGTGGCGTTTGGACCATTCTCATTGTTGAAACCCAATTTATTACTGTATGGTGGTCACTCTGCCAAGCCAAGCTGAGCAGCATGTACAAAAACGAGTGTTCTGTCCTTAAAAGCTTATCTAATAAGGAGATAAAACAGATTCTTAATGCATATTTTTTTTCTTAATGCATATTTTTTAGTACTTTTTCCTCAAAGAGAAGTGTGTCTGGAATGACTCTATGTAACGAAATTGGATTTTTTTTTTTTTTTTTTTTTTTTTTTTGTAAAGCCACTGGTCAGGAGCCACATGGCTACAGAAGAGCTGACAGAGGATGATAACAGCCACCTGAGGGGCTGTGGTGACCCATGTTCACAGAATTTTAGCCCCCACCCTTCACAAGCTGGTACGGGGTTGTGGGGGGACCTGTGCTCACCTTCTACTTAAGGTCAGCAGTGACTGGATACTCATGGGGGGTGATTTCAGCCCTTGTAAGTGACAATAGAAGAGAACCATTTTTTTTTTTAAGTTGGGGAGGGTCATCTTTCTTAATAACCTATAAATACTCCTGAGAGGGGTTAACATGGTAAAGATTATATCCCATTCACACCGTGGTATATAATAACTCACCAGATTTTTCATGAGAGAAAGTTTAAATAGTTCATTGTCATTAAGTACCTGCCTAGGGTCTCTGACAATGGCAATGTATGAAAAAGGAAATGTTGAAACCTGAACCATGAACCCAATAAATTTTATGTCTCCCCGTGCCTCCTGTATTCCCAATTTGTGGGAAATTTATGATGTTATTTATTTTTTTTATATTTTAAAAAATGTAAAGCACTGGTGTCTGATAGAATACAGGAAAGCAGACATGGCCCTGGTTTCACTGAGCTTTGGACATATATGTGAGGTGCACTATTATGGCTTAGTTATGTCACTGAGGCCAAATTCTACCTGCAGCCACCTTGACTCCTCCACTCACACATTGAACGGGAACTGCAAATGAACGTCCAGACAAAGAATTCCTCCCAGCATGGTAAACCTTTTCATTCTCTGCCTTAGCAGACATAAAATGAAATTAAAAAAAAAAACACTTTATCCCTTCAGTTCCGATTAGTCTGAAGCAGTTATACAAAAGTGCATTTGAGATACTCCCTCTTGCTGCTCTTCCACAAAGGCTAATATATTAGAAAAGCAGGTTATCAATTTATAATATGCCTTCCATGCTTTCCCACAATCCCCTTTGAGAAGTGCCTCTTTTCAACCTAATATAGGATAGTTTTGCCCCTGGACCTTTTTGTCAGATATAAATGTGAAGGTGTTGGGGGAAAAAAAAAAAAAATCTAAGAATCTCTTTAATTTTCCCTGGAAGGCAAGAAAATGTTGCAGCTGCACTTGGAAGGTCTTTTTCTACTGGTTGTACCAATTAACTTAAAAGGGGGTGTTGGATTAGTCCTTTCTTCTCTGGGGGTGTCCCAGAGTTGTGTTTCTGTTTTGTGTCCTTTGTTTGCTATGTACCCATTTCTGCCTGTTCCCAGCAAATATTGTTCTGGTCAAAGCCACTGTAAGTTGAGAAGCAAATGAGCGATTTGGTGAATAGCATTTCCTACTGCTTCAGATGTGAAGGTTTAATTGAAGTGAAAGTGTTACAAAAGAAATGGGAAAATGGCATCTCTAATGAAGTAGCAAGAAAAGAGAGGTGTTCAGATACTTGCAGATTAACAGTTTGAAAGAAATTTATCTATTTCTCTCTAAGGTGTAGAGAGAATTCTCTAGAAATAAGAAGACATAGAAAGTAGAAATCATCAGATTATTCCTCAGCAGTGACATTTCATCTAAATGTCTCACAAAAGTGCTCGCTTCGGCAGCACATATACTAAATGTCTTACAAAATATTTTTTCAGTCTTATAAAATATCTTTGTGTTAACTGTTCTACTTAAATTCTGAATTATATTTCTTTCATGTTCTGCAGATTTCAATTTATCATTTAAATATCTATCTTAAAATAAGCTTATTGTTTCTGCATTAAAACAACAAGCAATATTCAGCTGGTGAAAAAGGAAAAAAGATATAATAATTAGAGAGAAAAAAACATTGTCATTATTTTCTAATCACATGATTGTCAGTAAATGAAAGCCCCCAAAAATGATGAATTATTAGATGAATATTAGAATTATAGATGAATTATTAGAATTAGTTCTCGAGTTGAGTAAGATTGCTGCATGTAAAATCAATACATGAAAGCAAAAGGGTTTCTGAACACCACCACAAATTGTTAAAAAATTTGACTGAAAATAAAGTTTTCAATAATGATATCTTCAGAAAAGACTAAGTAAATAGGAATAAATCTAAAAATGACATGCAGGACTTTTTTCTTTCTTTTTTTTAAGATTTTATTTATTTGACAGACAGAGGTCACAAGTAGGCAGAGAGGCAGGCAAGGAGAGAGGAGGAAGCAGGCTCCCTGCTGAGCAGAGAGCCTGATGCAGGGCTCAATCCCAGGACCCTGGGATCATGACCTGAGCTGAAGGCAGAGGCTTTAACCCACTGAGCAACCCAGGCGCCCCGGGACTTTTTTCTTAATTAATAAAAAGTAGTGTAAGATATCTAGAATTACTAAATAAATATATATTCCATGTTTAATGGTTGGGAGATTCAAAGTCAAAAGGAGCAAATTCCTCCTAAACTTACTTAAAATTTCAATGCAATTTCAGTCAAAATCCAACACGGTTATTTTACTTGTCCACATGTGTGCTATGTGTTGATAAACTAATCTAGAAGTATATATATGGAAGAGTAAAAGACCAAGGATAGCGACATATTCTTTTTTTTTGTTTTTGATAGTCACATATTCTTAAAGGAAAATACAGATAGTTGATTCACCATGCTCTCAGATGAACAGATAACAATAAAACATTATGATAACTATACAGAAATAAATAGACCAGTGGATTGGAATAGAGACCCCAGGGATACATCACATAGATATATGCAAACTAGATTTACGATTAAGTTGATATTGCAGGTCAATAAGGATAGGATGAAATTTCTAAAAAATGGGCTATCCCTGAAGAGAAAAAAAACCCCACCAATTGGGTCATGTTTTATACCCTTCAAAAATAATATTAGGTGGAAGAAATAATGAAATAGATTTATAAAATATTTAGAGAACAATAAAGAAATATATATAGATATGTATCTCATTAGAATAAGGAAGAATTTTTTGTAACTTAAGATTAAGAAAACATTTTAAGAATGTATGAAAAACAGAAATATATGCAGTATCAGAATTATTTTGAAAAGCTATAAAGCAGGTCCTAGAAATCAATAAGAAAAAGGCAAAGAATTTTTCAGACATTTCACAGAAAGGAAAGTTCAATGGCAAATGAGTTTCTGAAAAAAATATATAATTTCATTATTACTCACTCTTAGGTAAGTCGTGTAGGACTTAGGTCTGAGTAGTGTAATCAATGTAATCAAATAATTCTGATTAAGTCATCTAAATAAGTGCCACAATACAATATAATTCACAACTAGCAGATTAGCAAAAGTTGAAAGTGTGAAATACCAAATTCTGATGGGGATATGAAGCCATATATATATATATACACACACATACACACCACACACACACACACAGAGTAGATGTGTCAATTGGTGTAACTTCCAAAAACAGCTCAGCATTATCTTGTGAACGTCCACCTGTGCATGCCCCATGATCTAGCTATACAGCTTCTTAGGTTTATACAATAGAAAATCTTCTATATGTGTACAAGGACATATGTAGAATTTTTTCATGGTAACATGATTTGTAATGGTAAAAAATTGGGGCAATACAAATATCCTCAAAAGTTGATTGGATGAATTAATTGTGCTATTTTTGTATGATGGAATATGATACAAGAGTGAAAAATGAATGAAACACAGCTACATGTGCAACAGGAATGATTCCCTCATGAATGTAGATTAAACAAAAATAAAAACTTTCAGAAAAATACTTGTCAGTTATTGTGAAGTTAAATACACAAAACTAATCATCTTTAGGGTTATAAACATACAGTGTAAAAACGATAAAGAAAAGGAAGGAAATGATAAATAAAAAAATGTCTGAAAGTGGTTAGTGGTACATTTTAAAGGTCATATTTGTGCTTTATTCTATATCTTTTAGTCTAGATGGTAAATAAACTGATACATGTGTGCTTATCACTTATTCATATATACATAAACATATTCTATGCATATGTTATGAATTTTATCTTTTAACATTTATCTTTAAAAGCATTAATATATGTAGTCATATATATAAAGAAGTAGAAATTAGTTGAACATCACAAAATATCCATATTTGAATGTGTATGAGTATTTACATATGTATTTAAGAATTTTTAAATCTAAATAGCTCTTGCAAAGACTCCCAAGGTCAAGGAAAATGCTTTGTTCATATTTTGATCAAAGTAAATTTATTCAAATTTTTTCACAGTAGTACTATAGGAAATGGAATCTCTTACACTTGAATTAGGATCTAATCTGTGAGATAAATGGTAGTACTAACCACATTCTATTCTTTTTGGCTTCAGTGACCATATACCAAATCAATGCAAGTAATTCTGTATAATAACTGTGCTGGAAGAATATATCTTCTAATGAACTCTCCCCTGGGACCACACTAGGAAGAGATGACCCTGAATAAACTTAATTTTTTTGTTTGTTTGTTTATTCATTTAGTTCGAGAGTGAGAGTTGCAAAAGAAACCCAAGGCATGGATGTAGAAAGAAGGTCTGAAGGGTGCCTTCAATTTCTCACCTCTCTCAGTAACTACAGTGTTTCCTATAATAGACCTCATAAATTTTATGGAAGAATACATTATACTTTTGAAAAAAATGCATTTTTGAAAATCTCAGTCTAGGTGGTATTAACCAAGATATTGATGAGTTGGGTTCATCTGGGTCAGAGAAGTGAGTAAAAACATATCCTGAATGCTTTGAGAGGAAGTAAGCTAACTGGATTATTAACTGGCATTAAGGATTTTATACTTCAGATTTTAAGATATTCAATATGCATGTCGATTTATAATCTACATACTCTAAGACTTTCTCTCTCTCTTTCAAGAGAGAATAATATAAGAATAATGTAGGGATGCAAAAACTCTGCTACTCCACAACAGAAGTTTCATTTTGCTATCAAAGAATACTTGCTTGTTTTCTTTGGCTGTGTTGAAAGCCGATTCCTGTCAATATCTCAGGTTGGTTCTTAGCAACCGAGAAGTATATGAATAATATAACATAATGTAATATAACATAACATGACATAATATAATATAATATAAAATTATGAAATATATAAAACAAAAATATATAATAAAATGTTATGTGTGTGTATACACATATATATATATTTATATACACACACAAAACCAAATACATAAATTCCTTACTTTTCTGAAATAGAGTGAGTTTATCTTTGGGCATCTAGTGTTTTGAATGTTCAAATTGTAGGGCATATTGAAACTATAAAGTCCAAAGTGTAATATGAATATACAGTTGAGTCAACACTCTTTTGCAAGGTTATTTTGTCCCTCTCACTGACAGTTTATCTTCTTAAGGGATCAGACTACTAAAACTTCTGGGGAAATACAGTTGCCATCACAATTCAAAGGCCATAAAAGGGTACATATCTCAAGGAGACTGGAAGTAGCACAGTTGGAAACTGACCACGGTTGTGGAGAACAAGAGTGGACGAGGAGAGGAATCTAGCTGCAGAGCGAGCCTCCACAGAACTCTGACTCTGAAACAATGTCACTGGGCAATACAGATGTTCCAAATATATGTGTGGAGTGGTAGAATTGCAGCTACATGTCTGTAGTCTTTCTTCACTGCACCCAACAGTGTTGTTGAGAAGGGATTAATTTTAACCTAATTTCACAGAAGAATTTACAACTCAGTGAGAGTAAGTAATGACATAAGATCATACAGCTTGGAAAAGATGAACTCAAACCTGGGTTGGCCCAGTCTACTTTGACTCCTCATGGAGAGAAATGCACACACACACACATACAAATACATTGCATGTGTATTTTATATATATATATATACACACACACACACACACACACACATATATGTATATATATATACATATATATACACACATACATACATATATATATATATGCACATAAACTATTTAATATCGTCTACTAAACAGTATATATATGGCAGTAGATTGGGTCTAGAATTTAAATGCTAAAGGCATTAAAACCAAAACCATCTGAGGCAGTATGTGGCAACAATACTTTAGTTAGGCTAGAAAAGAGGAAGAAGCAAGTGCTTGATTTGAACCTGGTGGTGCAATGCAGATGGTGGTCTTTGAGAAAACAAAGCTCTTCTACTCCCTTCCAGAGCTTCCTTCCTGTCTAGATGAATGGTATTTCTCTTGCACTGAAAACAGAAGGACAAGGAAGAGATTGTCAGTATACTCAAGACCTTTTATGACATGACTGGGAACTTAGGGATGAGGTCTCTGTATCTCCTAGGAATGTCTAAACAAGGATGGGAAACAAACTCATCTTTAGAAGTACGGAGGCATAGTTATAATTTCAAATATGTGGAATAAAATTTGTTTTGTAAACTGTAGGCTGAACAGGTCACAGTTCCAGGCAAGAATTCAAAGGAGGTGTTCTCTTGTTATATAAAATTTTTACTTTAAATTTCCCCGGTATTTATGCAACACCACAGATTAGTGAATAAGTATAGTAAGGTCTGATGGTGTTGGAAAAAAAGTTTCCTACCTGAATATTGCTTCTCTTTATATTTGGCCATCTTGTTTCCAGGGCTATTTCTGGTCATTAAAAAAATGGATTTCCTTAGGAAAGGACGGGGCAATTTTTATTATTTTTCATGGTAATGGAGCACCCTGGGGATGAAGTTAAAGCCACAGCAGGGCATGAGCTCCCCTCTCTAGAGCAAGATGGAACATGGTTGGAAGGCCAGCTGGTAACTTAAAGCATCCTATGTAGTTTTCCAAAGTTAGGTTTCAGTAAATGGGCAGAACTGCCAAGGATAGTTGATATTCATAGGTCAGGAAACCAAGTACTTGTCCTTTAGAAAGACTGCCCGCAGGGAGTAGGGTCTAAGAGACTAGGTGGGACTCAAGAGAGAGGCTTTGCAAACATGGAGCAACATACCCTCAAATTAAGCAGACCCCCAGGTGCTGGGGAGTAACTCCCAGCTATAACTTGGTGCCACATGTGAGTCCAACATTTGACAACAGGATCCCTGAATCCCCAGTGTGGAAGCATAAATAATTTAAAGAAACCAATTCCTACCTAACCCCCACACACATAGGAATAAGGCTTTAGAAATATTACCTGAATCAATCTGAACAGAGGGAATGAGCTTGATTCTCAGCTGAACAAGAACAATCATTGCTTTTTTGAAAAGTCGTGATGTCCACACAATACACAACTTCAGGGGTTATCATTCACTGTCTCCAGTGTGCATGAACCCATCTCTGGAAATCCTACCTAATCAGAAGCATCTGGAGGAGGGGGACAAAGGGTGCTGTTGACAATGACTGCTAGGAATTAACCTGCATTGAGAATAAGTCACATTGATATTTGAGAAACAAGATGGAGAAGTCAAGAACCACAGGCTACAATTTTGTTAGCAGTTCAAAAGTCTCTCTTCCTCCTCATCTACACAACTGTGGCTTGTGCTCATTCCTTGGAGTTGGAAAGAAGCACTTTATATGGTTAACATAACCCTCTACATTGGTAATTTCTGAATATAATCTGCAGCCAATAACCAAGTTGTCAATTGTTGCTTCTTTTTTCTTCCAAGGGATGGGTTTTGTGAATTGCAGTTCTCATCATGCCTTAAGCCAATGAAATAAAGGAGTCTAGGAGATGCAATTTATTTTAACATAATATTTTAAATTTTTTATTATAGAAAATATATTTGATATATTTTACCTTAACAGCTGGTTGGAGTTATAAAGAGAGAATATTTGGTGAGTGACAATATTATAAGTTACTTCCCTGGAGCCAGTAGTTAGTAAGTTCACGTGAACCTCGAAGTGCTATTTTATCTTTTTTCCTTCTTTCTTTAACCATCTAGGTCACGTGTATAAACCAGTCTCCTCACAGTGAACTGTGAGGTCTGCTAGCAGCCATTTTTGTCCAGAAAGAGCCTGTGATGTGAAACCTGTCATTGTACAGTCGCAGCTGGCAGACAGTTAGCGTTACCCGATAACTTACAACAACTTAATTTTCAAATTAGCAATTGCTGCTGCATATGGTTTTGTTTAAAAGGCTGACTTCACTACAAACAAGTATTTGTCTGAAAGGGGGTAGTTTATAGAATGTGTTATGATTCATAAAATGGCATTTGTGCAGAATGTAAATTGAATTACGCTCAGACTTGACTTGTTTGCTTCCAGCAAGTTGTCTGCCACAAATACTGAGCGATTTGACAAAACAATAACCACAAACATGACCCAGTGAAATAGGGTGGTGAAGGAGAACAGATCATATATAAAGTTAGTGAGGAGTCAGTAGGAGGAATCTGTTCTCTAAATCCTCATGGAACAAGGACCATAAATTTCAGATATATTTGATTAGGGTATAGGAACATCCCACAGGTGACCATGGTGACATACACCAGTCATTTGTACTCTACAGGCAGCATTTAACTATGAATGTTCAGTGCCCTACAGGCATATACATTAGCTCCAACCTTTCCTCTCGGGTCAAAAATATCAACTGGAAGATGATGAAATAAAATATTTTTCGTAGCCCTTTACACATTAAAGTTTCATGGAAGGTTTCACAGGCAAATATAGCCTTTATTACTATGACACATCCAGTTAAATGAAACAACGTTTTGCAGCCAATAGGATGTTAATATTTTTACAAGGTGCATACTACATCATAATGTAAGGAAAGGGAAATTATCTCAAATGTAGAACTTTAGACACTAAGGCTTTTAATTATCTGTTGCCCTGTAGTTAGAGTCAGTGGTGTACCTTAGTCCAAACTAGAATAATTCAAAGAAACCTGTATCATACCATTTGGGTATGAAGCACAGTTTTGAAGTCATAAAAACATCCTAGTTTAAGTCCAATCAGCTAATATATGTTAGACACAAAAAGACTTCAAGAGGTAAGAATCAGAGGGAATGATTGCTTACTTATTTAACTTAATTGATTGCTTATTTTCTGCAAATGTTTACCTTAAACACTGTTTTTAAGTGCTGCTCATGTATCAACACATTCAACCATCACAACAGCCTCATGATTACTCCCCCATTTAATGGATTAGGGGACTGAGGCACAAAGATGTCAAGTAACTTAGTCACACCACTAAGATGTCATTTGCTTGTATCATTAAGTAAATTCTGTACTCATATGTCATTCACCTACCGATTTAAGTCTCATTTGTGGATTGCAATGGAGGTATCTCTACCTCGATCTCTAGAATTGGCCAATTAAATGAACAGAGGCTGAAATAGGATTTGAAGTGACTACAACCGTGCTCTAAAGTATAGGTGTTGGAATTTTCACAAAGAAAACAGGTTTTTTCTTCCCCAAGACTCCTTTTCAATAAGAACCATGTAGTGATCAAAGGAGATAGTTTATGATTAGCCCTTCACATGGCTACAATCAAGTTTGAAAAAAATAATAAAAATATTTTTGCTTGAACTACTCCAAAATGTGAACAACCAGAAAAATGACATATGCATTTTTCTTCACAACTGAGCATGCCCCCAAAAAGCCAAAGAAAACAGATAAATGTCTAAATGGAACAGTGGCAGCTCTAAGTGCTTTTGAGGCTTTGGAAAAGTTTTGTTCCACAAAAGGGCTCTTACATTTGTGTAGCAGGTTCTTATTCAATACCTAAGCACACCTGCCTGATGTCAGCAGGCCTGTAAGGTTTCCCTCTCACTCAGGTATTAGCTGCTGCTGACATGACATTTTCAAAATTTAGAAATGTAATGGGAAGTAAGTGGAACCCATTCCATGAAGCGTTTCACTCCTTGGTCCCCCAAAACTGGCAATTGGCTTGCAACAGAAAACAAGTGAGTGTTCTCAGAATTCAGAAAATTCAACTCGTGCTGTGGAATAAGTGGGGTTTTTTCACATCCTTGGGTGATTTTTCACATTGTTCTTGGTGGTGGCCGTGGCAATAGTGGTAATGGATGGAGAGTAGGGGCAGACATGTTTGCAATCATGGTGGCCGGTCCTGGTTATTAGTAGTTGTAGCAATTGCACTACTCACAGTAACAGCGGCACTCATTTATTTTAGTGTTACAATAAGAAACGAATCCAGAATTATAATTATGGTTTTTATACATTTACAGTTTCTTCCATGTTTTTATTTATTTCTGTGGGAATGATGTGAGATTTGATCTTTGAAATGTGGGAAATCATAATTCTGGAAAACGTTTTCCTGATGAAGCAGCTGTTAAGGATTTGCATGATTTGAAACCTGGACTATGGAGAATGGAGAATAATTTTTTTTTTTTTTTTTGCCAAATCTATGTAGAAACAGCCAGGGGTAAAAATATATATTTTTTGAAGTATTAACGGTCAGAATTGGGTATCTGAAATCATTAATGGTCTTGCATTTTGCAAATGTTTCCTGGGAATTGCTCCTGCTTTTCTTAGACTTGCCTTGGAAAGTTAATTTTGTGTAGACTCGCAATTATACTTCCTTGAATTACTGCCCCCTTTCTTTTTTAAATTAAGTGAAGTTTCTTCCATTAGTACATGGAGAATACAGAATAGAGAAATAACTATCCAGAGCCATTGTCCCTTACAGAATATTCTCAGAGTATAATTTTATCTTTTCTTTACAGAATTTTTGTATCCACCTTAATGGTGAAATTATAATGGCATGCTGGTGAGGATAGGAGAAAAAAATAATTCAAATGTCCTGAAAGATAGTTATTCTTCATCCTGATAATTTTAGGGATGTGATATTGACTTTGAACATTGATGGTGACTCTGAAAATTTACAGGGAAATGAAATAAAAGCAATGACTGTATCACCCTATCTTGCTATCTTTCAGTACACTTGAGCTATGTGAAATTGCAAATATACAAAATTCTGCTCAAGACATAGGGAATTTATTTTGAAAGATATCACTTGGCATTTGGGAAACAAGAAAAAATCAATGATTAAAATACGTGGTAGAGATTTCACTAGTTAAAAATACATTTTTAAATGTGAATAGTTAAAATTCAATTATGCCTTGATGAAAAATGAAAAGGAAGTCAAAGGAGAGAAGACACTGCTAGAAAGACAGAAATTAATTTCAAAGTAGATAACTGCAGCTTTAAATTTTGAGTAACTTACCCAGAAATTATAGCTGAAAATTTGAAAGGATAAAGACCACAGTGCACCAATGAAAGCTTTATTCCGACCATGAAGTAAGATAACAGAAGCTTTAACACAATTTTGTGTTTTTTTTAAAGTCCTGCTCGTTTAATTCATTAATTCTTATGAAAACAGAAAAAATGATTTACAGTAGTCCCAGGTGTCTAGTTAACCTGTGATTGCCTAAACATTACATTGCAAATGCATTATCACAAATAATTTGTTTTGGGTTTTATTTTATAATGTTATATTTGTGTGCCTATTTAATATATGTTCTTAATTATGCATTTCTTAGATTAATATTAAAATTAGTTATCATTCCCTGAGCTGACTCTCCTTTTAGGAAGCTAAAGACCTTGGAGGCAAGAAGTCAGTATAGGATTAATAATTTGTCATGGATAATCCACAAAATAAATAAAGCCAGTGTGGATAATTGGAAGTTGGCAGGATTGTAACATAGGAGCTATTGAAAGTTAATTCAATATGAAGTTATTCATAGTTACTTCTCTCTCACCAACCAGCCGCTAGAATAAGCTGCAATTGATAATTCTGTATATGAAGTGGCATTTGTGCATTATCGGTGTTTTACCATTTTATCTGAAAAATGTAATATTTTTCTTCTTGACACAGTTCTAGTTTTATTAAAACTCAGAAATGTGCAAGTTTTTACATGGATGTTAAACATTCTTTCAACTTTGAAAGTAAGGTCCAGAACATTTTCTGCATCTTAATGTTAAAGATATCCATGTGTGGTTTCTAAAATATCCCAAACTGAAATTACAGTTTGAAAAATGCAATTAAACTTCATGAGAATGCAGTTAAACCTCATGAAAACTCACTCACTTGTAAAAAGGACTTGCATGCTCAGCTAGTGTTAAAATAACAAGAGATTAATAATGGCAGATTGAATATTTGAATTACTTACCTACTGGATTAGCCTTCTTAGCCTAATGATATCTTCCAGGAAATAGTCACATTTCCCACAATTAAAAATTGTACATATTCTAGATTTCTGATTTACCAGTTTACAAGGTACTATAAAATTATGAGACTTTGTTACTTAACCCAGGCCTAATTGTTCATCATACACGAAGACAATTATATGCCTTTTTTTTTTTAGCTACTGTGATATTTTATTTTCAAAATATGACTGTAATTAAGTTTGGAGGTAAAACTTCATCTGGGCTTTTCCTTAACATGTTTCATGTTTTTGCAATGACAGGTTTCATATACACTGGAGAAGTTGTACATCGAATGCTAACGGCCACACAGTACATCGCACCTTTAATGGCAAATTTCGATCCCAGTGTATCCAGAAATTCA
Organism: Martes martes; assembly: GCF_963455335.1. NCBI lineage: Eukaryota > Metazoa > Chordata > Mammalia > Carnivora > Mustelidae > Martes > Martes martes. The sequence continues at coordinate 123,133,727 of NC_137895.1, forward strand.
ACAGTCAGATATTTTGATAATGGTATGTATTGGTTAGCTTATTCTTTACTGAATATGTACTTTTAAATATTGATAATCAGATTCATATTAATCTTTTGTTAACCTGGAGTTTTTTTGGTAAATTGGATTAGAAAGTGCTTGATACAAATGCCTTGCAATGACAAATACTATACCTGTTGATATGTGGATTGAAGTATATAGTCGAGTCACTCATTCATTTGTTCACTCATTTATTCATTCAACAAATATTTGTTAACATCTGTTAGGCATTATAATAAATAAGTTGCTGTAAATGGCATCTCAAACAAAGCAGATACATTTATTTGATGCTATTTACTGTGAGTCCTTACTGCAAATTAAAAAAAAAGTTAAATAAGGATAATTTGTTATCTTCAAATAGAGGTACATGATATAATATATTGATGTTAAATTTCCAAAACTTATGAAACATATATACCATAACATGAACACACCTTTTAAAAAATAAGGTAGTGCATGGTTAAAATGCACTTATGAAAATTAAGTTCTCCTGACTTTAAAAATAGGAAATAGAGCCTACCAGGATTTAGCAAGGACACTGACAACAATCTATCCCTACTATTTCTTCTGGGGACATATAAAATAGAGAAAACCTGGGCTAGATCATTAAATGCTATTCAAATCCAAAAAATGTAAAGTTCTGAAGACATATCTGGATTTTCATATCTGGATCTTATGGAAGGCTGTAACTTTGGCAGAGAAAATAGGAAAAGAAAAGTTTGTTTTGGAAAAGTAAAGATAGAAATTTCTGTACTCTATAATATAAAAACAGTATTTATTTGTCCAAATGACAATTTCATCTTTTAAAATAATGGAACTATTTGGTATGAACAGTTATTTCTACTCTTATCTTAAAGACCAAGGAGGATATTTACTAGTGGGTAGTATAGACTTCACAGTGACAGCAGCTTTGAGGAAATGTGATCATTTTACTAAAAGTTATCTTCTGACCAGTGTGATGAAGCCATTTTACAGGTCAAAATAGCAAATGAAAAAAGAAGCTAAACATAGGTAGTTATACACCTTGAGAAACACATTTCAAACAACTTGAATAACACTAAAGTATGTTCCAGTATGAAGTAACTCCCACATTAGTCATAATAATTACCTTCTCCTATTATTTTAAGCACTGTTATACTCTGTCCTACCTCTTAGAAAAAAGTTAAGGTGCTAATGCCAAAGATGTACGAATAGATTGTAAGGATACTTGAGTCAGAACTACAGCCAGAAGCTTATCTGAAACTTATTTCATGAACTTCCTTACACAATCACCCTAGTAAATAGAAAATGATTTGAAGAAAGTTGATTCTTTTCTAAGCTGTGCCACTTATTGGTGATACTGGAGGCATTCACTAATGGGCACAGGATTCTAATGACAGAGTTTTCATAATATTAGCATCAAAATCATAAAGCATAATAGGTAAGTGTCTCATCTCACCCTCCGCATACTTTCTCATATACCACATTCCTAGGTAGCTCTTAATATTTGAATTTTACTTTTGTTTGAGTAATTTCTAAAAATTAATGGATGGCACTCCAACTGGGCACTAAAATCTTTGAAAACAAGGACAGTGACTATAAGAAATCATTTTTTCTTCACTGCCTAACACAAGAACTGAAAACATAGTAGGTCTTCCATAATTATTCAGTGAATGAATAAATTTAAAAAATAAATACATAGGATAGTTTTTTTAATTCTAAGAATTCTAAAAATACTTAAGAGTTACTATATTTTACTTTATTGAACTATCTTCTGTGTAATGACCAAAGGGAATACTGAGGTCCCACAATATGACAGTGAAAACTGTCATTTATTGTTCGTGTTTTATTAAATGAATGAAATGCTTTTGAATACTGTAAGGCTGCTCACAAAGTCCTTTTATACAGTAGCAACTTACTGAAATATTTCCAACTTTGATTAATAAGGATCACTGAAAGAATGCTTAAGGATGGGAAATTCAATAGTTTAGGAAAACAAAATTTCTCTAAAAGAGACAGCAGCAGTTCAGATAATTTCTTCTAATATATTTCTATAAACATTAAAGCACTAGATTTTAAAAATGAGATGATGCTTCCAGATATTATAGGCAGCATAGATGATGGCTGAAATCTAAGTGAGCCACAGAATAGTAATGCACAAAAACTAGATAAGTTAAAAAACACTTTGTAGAAAAATAATTTGATGGCTTAGAAATAGCAAATTAAAAAAGTATAATTTTTACTAATGATCAGAAGTCTGCCTGGGCACAGAATCAGAAAATTTGGAGTTGATGGTGACATGAAGTGGCCTGAGTTCATCCTATTTGCCTGTTTTTATTTTGAAAATGAGAAGCTGGCATCCATTACTGATGAGATAACTTGATTAGGGTTCAATAAGCCCTGCAGGGGTGCTCAATTCCAATAGCTCCATTCCAGTAAGCACATAGGATGGTGTAGCAACTCATGGGCTCAGACAGATGAGCTTAAATAACAACTTCATCTTTGAGATAAGGAACAGTGTCACTAGATTTTGTGGTGATAGTGAAAGAAAAGGTTTAGGATTGTAGGTCCCTAAACCAGGAGATGGACTATACTAACGCCCCTCTTTAGAAATGTAAATTCCATTCCTTGATTCGTGGTTTTCTTTTTTTTATTATTATTATGTTTTAATTTATGTTACGTTAGTCACCATACAGTACATTAGTTTTTGATGTCACGTTCCATGATTCATTGTTTACATATAACACCCAGTGCTCCATGCAATCCATGCCCTCCTTACTACCCATCACCTGGCTCACCCATCCCCAACCCTTCCTCCCTCTAAAAACTTCAGTTTGTTTCCCAGAGTTCCTAGTGTCTCACGGTTCTTCTCCCCCTCTGATTCCCCCCATTCATTTTTCTCTTCTTTTGGCAGTTTATACTCTTACATCATAATTGTCCAAAGAAAGTGCTTTCCTGGTTTACTTACCCAGTTTCTACCTGTATTAGGCACTACCTAGAGAACAAAGGTAAGTTAGGGGCTACTTAGAGAAATACAAGATTATCTCCAAAAGCCACTCCCACCATTTTATAGATCATAAAGTTGTAGGTATCAGTAACTTTTAATATAAGATGAACCTTGAAATACTGGTTGTTTGACAAAACAGGATAGAGATATGTAGCTTTAAATCTAATAACATTTACACTTAAATAATCTTTCAGTTATGTATGAGTCACTCGGTGTACATGTAGAACCATTTAATTAACAAATGTTGGGGGAGCCTGATGGTCCTACTTAACAAAAAACTGACTTGCAAACTTATTGCTATTTTAAAAAGCCTGCTGCTGAAAATGTATTAAGAATATCTTCATCAGAATTTGCATGAAGAACATTTAATTACTCAATTATGTAGACCTTTCTTTTCCACAGAATTTGAGGGAAATATATTTTCTTGTATTTCATGTAGAAATCCCTAGAAAGGAGTAATTATTCTGCCCTCCTCCACCATGTTGTAGGAGCACAAACGGGTTCATGAAGGTTGTGTCCAAGGTCATGCAAACAGTAGTAGAGACAGGACAGAGGCTAGGTCTTCTGCCCTCTAATTCCGTGTTTCTCTGCACCATCAAAGTGCCTCACAGAAATTAGTGAATAAAGAAGAGACTAGAGCTTGAGAGTTGCAGACATGCATGAAGGAGAAAGAAGATGCTGTTCAGAGGCATTTCCTGATCAGAAACCCCTGTACTTCCATGCTTATGGGAAGTTTCCTACCTATTATGATCGTCTTGCCTTTCTAATAATTAAAAAATGGTAGTCTAGATACATCAATGCCCATAAAAAGAAGAGACTTGCGTTTTCACTTGTTGTAAGGGTATATATGTTGGGTATTCCCTTTGACGAAAAGCACCAAGAAAAAATTTTTTAAAATTTGGGGACATCTGAATTTTTACCACAAAGAAACAAATACATTTCTATATTGAAAGTGTACAAGGTGATCATTTAATATAGGTATACATTGCAACAGGATCCCCACTGCAGAGATAATTAACACATTCATCATTTCACATATTTAGCTTTTTTTTTTTTTCCTGGTGAGAACACTTGTTTTACTCTCAGAAAATTTCAATTAGACAACACAGTATTAGAAGTCATAGTCACCGTGTTATACATCAGATCCTCAGACCTTGTTTGTAGTGTAAATGAAAGCTTGTGTGCTTTACCAGCCTCTTCCTATTTTCTTCATCCCGTAGCTCCTGGCAACCAGTCCTCTAAAATCTATTTGTATGAGTTCAACTGTGTTTTGTTTTGTTTTGGGTCCCACACATAAGTGATACTACGCAGTTTTTCCTTTTCTCTATTTGGCTTATTTCACTTAGCATAATGCCCTCTAATTCATTTCTGTGGTCACGGAGGCACAATTTCACTCTTTTTAAATGCTGAATGATATTCCAGTGTGTGTGTTCTTTATCTGTTCATCTATAACACTTCAGTTTTTTCCATATTTGGCGAGTACGAATAATGCTGCAGTGAACAAGAAAATACAGAGATCTCTTTGAGAAGTGACTTTGTTTCCTTTAGTATATACCCTGTAGTGGGACTAGTAGATCATACTGTAGTTCTATTTTTAGTTTCTTGAGGAACCTCCATACTGTTTTCCATAGTGACTGTGACAGTTTATATTTCCAACAGATTACATGGTTTTCTTGTTCTCCACATCTTCTCCAGCACTTGTTATCTCTTCTCTTTTTGATAATAGACATCATGACAGGTGTGAAGTGATATCTCATTGTGCTTTTGATTTGTATTTCCCTCAAGATGCATGTCATTGAGCACCTTCTCATATACCTGTTAGCCATTTGTATATCATCTTTAGAAAAATGGCTGTTTAGGTCCTTTACCCATTTTTTGTTTGTTTGCTATTTAGTTATATCAGTTCCTTGCATATTTTGGATATTAACATGTTACTGGTTATGTGATCTGCAAAATTTTTTTTTCCCCATTCCATAGGCTGCCTTCTCACTTTGTTGATTTCCTTTGCTGTGCAGATTTTTTTGTTTGACATGGCCCAACTTGTTATTTTTGCTCTTGCTGCCTTTCTTTGGTGTTAAATCCAAAAACATTACTGAGACATTGAGGAGCTTACCCTCTGTGTTTTCTTCTAGGACTTCTGTGGTTACAGGTCTTAAAGTCAAGCCTTTAACCCATTTTGAGTTTATTTTTGTGTACAGTGATTTAGAGGTTCAATTTCGCTTTTTTGCATGTGGCTATCAACTTTTCCTAGCACAATTTATTGAAGAGACTATTCTTTCTCCATTGTATATTCTTGGCTTCTTTACTGAAAATTAATTGATCATATGAGAACAGGTTTATTTTGGGGCTATTATGTTCCATTAATCCAGGTGTCTGTTATTATGCCAGTACCCTACTATTTTGATTACTAAAGTTTTGTAATACTTTGAAATCAGAAAGTGTAATGTTGCCAGTTTTGTTTATCTTTTTTCAAAATTGCTTAGCTATTTGGAATCTTTTGTGCCTCCATACAAATTTTAGGATTCTGTTTTATGTCTGTGAAAAAATGTCATTAGAATTTTTATAAAGATTGCATTGAATCTGTAGATTGCTTTGGGTGGTATGACATTTTAACGATATTAATTCTTCCAGTCCATGAATATAGAATATTTTTACATTATTTGTGTCTCCTTAATTTCTGTCATCAATATTTTATAGTTTTCAACATACAGATCTTTCCTCTTGTTTAAATTTATTCCTAGGTATTTTATTTTCTTTGAAGTCATTATTGGCAGCATTCTTTTCTTAATTTCTCTTACCGATTGTTCTTTGTTAGTCTGTGGAAAATCAACTGATTTCTGTATATTGATTTTGTATCTTGCAACTTTACTGGAACTGTTTATTATTTCTAACAGTTTACTGGTGGAGTCTTTAGGGTTTTCTATTTTATAATATTATGTCATCTGCAAACAATTTTATTTCTTTTTACCCAATATGGATTTCTTTTCTTTCTTTTTCTTGACTAATTTCTCTGGCTATCACTTCCAGTACAATTTTGGATAAAGAGAGTGGACATCTTTGTCTTTTTCTTGATCTTAGAAGAAAAGCTTTTCACTCTACTTTTCACTCTCAAGAATGATGTAAGCTACAGTCTTATTATATATGGACTTTGTTATGTTCTATCATTCTATCTATAATTTGTTAAGCATTTTTATCATGAAAAGATACTGAATTTTGTTAAATGCTTTTTCTGCATCTATTCAAATAATTGCATAATTTTTATCCTTCATTTTACTACTGTGTTGTATCACATTGCCTAATAGGTATATGTTGAATTATCCTTGCATTCCAGGAATAAATCCAGCTTGATGGTGGTGTATGATCCTTTAAATGTTTGAATATGGCTTGCTAATATTTTGTTGAGGATTTTTGGATCTATGTTCACCAGGGATATTTATCTGTGAATTTCTTTCCTTGTAATGTCCTCATCTGACTTTGGTATCAGGGTAATGCTGGCCTTGTGAAATAAATTTGGAAGTGATTCTCTTCTACATATTGGAATAATTTAATAAGGATTACTACTAATGTTTGCTAGAACTCCCCAGTGAAGCCATCTGATCCTGACTTTGCTTTTTTCTATTTACTGATTCAGTCTGCTTACTAGTAATTGGTGTGTTCAGGTTTTCTATTTCTTCATGATTCAGTCTTTATTAGTGGTATGTTTCTAGGATTTATGTATTTCTTCTAATTTTTTGGCATATAATTTAATTGCTCATAGTAGTTTCTTATAATCCTTAGTACTTCTGTGTTATCAGTAGTCAAGGCTCCACTTTCATTTCTGATTTTTTTGAGTCTTTTCTCTTTTTTCTTAGTCTAACTAAAATTTTGTCAATTTTTTTTATCTTAAAAAACAGTTCTTTATTTCATTGATCTTTCCTATTTTTCATCTGAGTCTCCACTAAATTTATTACTGCTGTGATCTTTATTATTTCCTTCTGCTAACTTCAGGCTTGGTTTGTTCTTTTTCTAGTTCTGTCTTAAAGTGTGAAGTTAGGTTGTCTTTTGAGATTTTTCTTTTTTCTTAATGAAAGCATTTATGGCTATCCCCCATTTTCCTCTTAGAACTGCTTTTGCTGCATCCCATAAACTTTGATATATCGTGTTTCCAATTTCATTTGTCTCAAGATATTTTTAGTATTCCCTTTTGATTTCTTTTTTGACTCATTGGTTATTCAGGAAGATTTTTTTTTTAAAGATTTTATTTATTTATTTGACACAGAGAGATCACAAGTAGGCAGAGAGGCAGACAGAGAGAGGGAGAAGCAGGCTTCTCACTGAGCAGAGAGCCCGATGCAGGGCTCGATCCCAGGACCCTGAGATCATGACCTGAGCTGAAGGCAGAGGCTTAACCCACTGAGCCACCCAGGCACCCCAGGAAGATGTTTTTTAACCTCCACATATTTATGAGTTTTCCAGTTTTCCTTCTGCTTTTAATTTCTAGCTTCATACCATTTTGGTAAAAAAACGTGTATAATTTCAGTCTTCGTAAATTCTTTAAGACTTGTCCTATGGCCAAACAAATGATTGGTCCAGGAGAACGTTCCATGTGCTCTTGAGTAAAATATATATTCTGCAACTGTTGGATGACCTAATCGCATATTTCTGTTGGTTCTATCTTGTCTAACAGGTAGTTTAAGTCCAATGTTCCTTATTGATTTTCTGACTGGATGGTCTGTCCATTATTGAAAGTAGGATATGAAGTTCCCTACTATTACTGTGTTGCTGTTTATTTTTGCCTTCAGATCTGTTTATATTTGCTTTATATACTTAGCTGCTCCGATGTGGGTGCATAAATTTTTACAACTGTTATATCCTTTTGATGAATTGACCCATTTATCATTATATAATGACCTCCTTTTCCTTTCGTTACAGATTCCGGCTTAAAGTCTGTAATATCTAATATAATTCTACCTGCTTTCTTTTGGTTTCCATTTGCATGGCATACTGTCTTCCATAATTACACTTTCAGTCTACATGTGTCCTTAAAACTAAAGTATGTCTCTTATGAGCATATATAATAGTTTTTTTATTCTTTTTTTTTTTTTATCTCTTCAGCCACTCTATGTCTTTTCTTTTTTCACTCTATGACTTTTGATTGGAGAATTTAAGTCCATTTACATATAAAGTAACTATTTTTTTTAAAGATTTTATTTATTTACTTGACAGACAGAGATCACAAGTAGGCAGAGAGGCAGGCAGAGAGAGAGAGAGACAGACAGGGGGAAGCAGGCTCACTGCCAAGCAGAGAGCCCGATGTGGGGCCCAATCCCAGTACTCTGGGATCATGACCTGAGCCGAAGGCAGAGGCTTTAACCCACTGAGCCACCCAGGTGCCCCTAAAGTAACTATTGATAGGTATGGATTTACTGTTGTCATTTTGGTAGTTGTCTTCTGGAGGTTTTGTAGTTCCTTTTTACCTTTCTTCCTCTCTTGCTCTTTATCTCTGTGATTTGATCATTTTCTGTAGCTGTATGCTTGATTCCTTCTACTTCATCTTCTGTGTATCTACTATAGATTTTTGTTTTGTGGTTACTATAAGGCTTATATAAAACATCTTATGTTTATACAATCTATTTTAAGCCAATCATGACCAGCTCAAACTCATACAATAGCTCTGTATTTTATAACGTCCACCGCATTTTATGGGTTTTTTTGAAGATTTTTTTTACAATTTATTTGAGAGAGAGAGTGTATGCGAGCACTGAGGGGAGGGGCTGAGGGAGAAGCAGACTCCCCACTGAGCAGGGACCCCCAATGTGAAGCTCAATCCCAGGACCATAGGATCATGATGTGAACCAAAGGTAGACCCCCAACTTCTGAGGCACCAAGGTGCCCAACATTTTATGTTTTTGATGTCACACTTTACAACTTTTTATATTGTATATCCATTAACAAATTATTATAGTTATTTTATAGCTTTTGTCTTTTAAGCTTTATGCATGGTTATAAGTGATTTATCCATCACTGTTGCAATATTAGAGTATTCTGAATTAACTTTATATTTGCCTTTACCCTAGTAAGTTTTGTATTTTCATGTAATTCCTATTACTTCTTTGTATCCTCTCATTTCAGCTCAAAAGCCACCCTTTAGTATTTCTTATAAAGCTGGTCTAGTGGTGATGAACTCCTTCAGTTTTTGTTTGTTTGGAAAAGTCCATTTCTTTGCCATTTCTGAAGGACAGCTCTTTTTGGTAGAGTACTGTTGGTTGATGGTTTTTTCCTTTCTATCAGCACCTTGAATATCTCCTCCTACTCTTTCTGGCCTGCAAGTTTTCTGCTGAAAAATCTTCTCATTGTCTTATGGGGGTTCCTTTGTAAGCAGTCAGTTGCTTTCCTCTTGTTGCTTTTAAGATTCTTTGTTTTCAACTTCTGGTCATTTAATTATAGTGTGTCTAAAGGTTAGCCTCCCTGATTCAACTTATTTGGTATTTTGGGGCTTTGTATATCTGGATGTCTGTTTATTTCTCCAGGTTAGGGAAGTTTTCAGCCATTATTTCTTTGAACAAGCTTTCTTCCCCCTTTCTTTCTCTATTCTCCTCCTTGGATTGCTATAATATGAACTTCAGCCCACTTGATGGTGTCCCATATATTCCTCAAGCTATCTTCACTCTTTTCTTTTTGTTTTCTGATTGGATGAATTGCACTGCCTTGTCTTCATGTGCATTGTTCCTTTCTTTTACCTCATCTAGACTCTTGTTGAACCACTCTATTAAAATTTTCAGGTCAGTATTGCATTCTTCATCTGATTTGTATTTAGTACTTTTTTTTTTTTTAAAGATTTTATTTACTTATTTGACAGACAGAAAGATCACAAGTAGACAGAGAGAGAGGGAGGAAGCAGGCTGCCTGCTGAGCAGAGAGCCCGATGCGGGGCTCAATCTCAGGACCCTGAGACCATGACCTGAGCTGAAGGCAGAGGCTTTAACCCACTGAGCCACCCAGGCACCCGTATTTAGTACTTTTTTAATGATTTTCTATTTCTTTGTTGAAATTCTCACTTTGTTCATATATTGCTTTTGTAACCTCAATGAGCATCTTTATGACTGCTATTTTGAACTCATTTAGGTAAATTAACTTACTGGTGTTTCATTAAGGTTGGTTTCTGGAGATTTATTTTATTCTTTTGTTTGGAATATATTTCCCTGTTGTTTTTGTTTTCTGTTTTTTGGGGGTTTTTTTGTTTGTTTGTTTTCATTTTCTTGACACTGTTAGTTTCTGCACATTAGATAAAATAGCCATGTCCTCTAGTCTTGTCAGAGTGGCTTATGTAGGACACAAACTGCATCAATAAGCACAGCCCAAGCTCCTGGTTGTCTCTCAAATCTCTGTGATTATCCCTGATAATCATAGTGTTTGTTCTTAGAAGTTCCCTGTGGTTGAGACTGTGCCAAGATCCATCAGTGTTTCAAAGGGAATGATCATAGTCAACACCTACACGTGGGGTTGATCTGGAGCCAGACCCTCAGGCAGCAGCTAAGAAAGCATGCAGTCAAACTGCTTCCGGGGGGATAGTGGGAGATAGGCATTTTTACCTGGTCTCTCTACTAGCCGAAGGGGGTGCTCCTTCACCCATTTAGAAACTGCTTATTTGCTATAATCTTCTAGGACTTGTAAATACAATCTTCATTGGCTATCAGAGCAAGGTGATTTGGCTGCCTAAATCCTGGATGGCTAAACTATAAAAGTGAGGACACTAGATGTGTGGACAAGCTCTTTCAAGGTAGATACTGGCAGCTTGGTTTTATTATTGAAGTTAGCCAGAGAGAGATGGTGAGGGAAGTGCTCATCAACTCTTTTGGGTCCTAGGGAGGATAACAGTCAACAGCTAAATGGACTAAAAGCCAGACCCACATGCTACAGCTTATAAAGTATGTAGTCACACCCTTCCAGGGCAAGATGGGCATTTTTGTCTGCTCTCTCTCTGCTGAGTGCTGGGAGCATAGCCATGGCAAGTACTCATGCGCATACCTGTTGTTTCTTTGTCTGCTGCAGTCCTGTGGGACTTATAAATGGAAATCCAGTTGTCTATCAGAACCAGGTGATCTGGGGGCCTGTTTCTTGGGTGACAGCAACCAAAGCTGGGTGCCAGACATGTGCAAGCTCCTTTCCAGAAGGATGTTGGTGACCTGTTTTTATTGTCAGAGTGAACAAAAAGAAGAAGCTGGGGGGAGGTGCAGCTGCCTCTTTTGGGCTCCAGATAGGATCACAGTACCTAGATATATGCAGTTTCAATGTGGGTATTTTCTCAGTTGCCCAAATTACAGTAGTTACTCAGCTAGTTTTTAGATTTCTCTCAAAAGAAATTGCTCTGCGTGTAACTCTGTGTGTACATTAGGTGTGTCCATGGGAGGAGGGAAATTCAGAAGCCTCCCATGTCACATTTTGGTCAAAAGCTTTCAGCATTATGTTGAACTCAAAAACACAGTGCAGACAGTATTCTGTTTTACATCAATCAAATACAGGGATTAAGTCATGAGCAGTCAGATGGAAGAAGTCCATAGAGCAAGGCACGTGGGAAGAGGTGTGGAGCACACTACTCTCCCAGAAATTCCACGTGTTCACTAACCCGGAAGCTCTGTCATACAATCTTGGTTCTTTTTTTCCTTTTCAATCAGATGTTTACTGACCCATGAGATAAGTTTATCTCTTTTAGTTCTGTGAATTTCAATTTCTGTAAAATACTTTTTATTTCTGTAAAACATTCAGAATGTAAACATGATTTTTTTTTAACCAACCAAAAAATCCAATACTTAGAGCTAAGCTAAAGTCTTAGCTGCTCATTTTTTTTTTCTTTTAGGAAAAAATTAAACAATGTCATTTAAAACAAAACTGTGACTTCTCATCAGTGGCTATTAAGCTATTTCACTTCACATTTCGTGTTAATAGTTTTATAGTTGATTCCGGCTGATTGACTCATCAGAATATGATACATAGCACTGAAGATTAATTCCTCCCAATGTACCTCAAGGGGGCTTCAGAAATCTTTACTTGGGGCCCTTTAAGCTGCCTTGCAACCCCCTTGAAGCAATATAACAAAGACAGAAATGCAGTATTGTGAACCAGAGAAGAAAATTCCCATTAGTGCTGAAGGAATTTTTTTCAGCATGGAAGAGTATAATTCTAAGTATCGAAGAAACATTTTCAGGTCTTTTATAAGTGATTCTAGCTTTCCTGAATGTGTCCCTTTCTTTCTCAGCATTTGTCAAATGTATTTGAAGTTCATTCAATCCACTTGGGTTGCATTTTGAAAGTGGCTCATAGAAATTTAAGCAGACAGTACCCATTAACATTAATGGACTTCCTAAGGCAAAATTCCCTCATACTGGGCTCAATATTAGCCTCAGTATGAGATTAGGTTTTACTAAATATTTAGAGAATACTCGATTGTTTAAAAATATCCCAAATACTGTTTCAGTAATGAATTCCAATTAACCATGTAAAATTTAAGAGGCACAGCTATTAGATTTGAAGACTATATTCATGGTTTTGTGAAATCTATCACCAGAATTGATTGATATATATTTATCAATGCATTTCTTCTGTTTCAATGGGGTTTATAGGCACAGCACTTGTTGTCCAGTGGGACCACGTACATCTCCAGGATAATTACAACCTAGGAAGCTTCACATTCCAGGCAACCCTCCTCATGGATGGACGCATCATCTTTGGATACAAAGAAGTAAGTAATGTATTGATGATGTCCTTTCCCCTTTATCTTGACTTCTATCTTTTTCTCCAAGTGTCAAGAAAAGGACATTTTATAATCATGAACCTCAAATCACTTTCTCATGTCTTGGTTTCTTTTGCTTCATACAAAAAACATTTTTTTTTAATCTACTAGGTAGCACTGATTGTTAATTCTTTGGATTTTGTTTTGTATTCTGATATCATTGGTATTATGATTGGTGAATTTCATAGAATTATGAAATTATATTCTGATGGTATTATAATGAAATATCTCTAAGAAAAAGTATTTCCAAGTTGGAAGGACTTCTCTCCTACATCTGATTATATTTATTTTTTGTTTCTTTTTGCCTTTCAATTTCCATGACATGTTTTGATTCTAACTCCAAAAATATTATTATACATGAAAACTTGTGTGGCTTCATGACCCAATACTGAAGGCACATTAGGACCCACAATCCCTTTGGCCAGTGTATATTTCAACCTGATAGGCAAAATTAATTAGCATTCTAAGTGACAGAAATAAGAATGGAATTTAAACTTGTGGTTTGTTTCATTTTACGAAATTCACAAAGCAAAGAATGGAGATTTACTAAATTATTGCCTTAAATTTACAGAATGTCTAAATTAGAATAATAACATGTTTAGCTTAGAAAGTCTATTGACAATATAATCACAGTCTATTAGACAACCTAAACTTTTGGGGAACAAAATAAATATAAGAAAAAATTTTCAGAAAAAAAAAAGAATAAAAGAATAATATTCCAAGAACAGTAGATGTGATATTTTAGACAGTTACTAAGCATATTAACCCATGGGTTAATTGGGTATTTATAATAATACAGATGCAGTATATCATTTGAAGGGTTATTTTTTGTTAACAAATGCATCCTTGACTAGTAAAAGGATTTTGAAAATTTAAAAATTATTCACTTTGGTCAAGTTTTCTGAAATACATCTTTTCTATAGGGTGAGGGATAGTTTTATTTCAGTTAACTAGGTCAGCTTTTGGAAATCTTCTAATCATTTCAAATATTTCCATTCCTTTGGAGAATTCTTCCATGTGGTATTGATCATTTTTACTTGGGGTAATAATATAAACAGAATATAATATAGAATCAAACAATCTGGTCTGCTTGGTGCTTCTTTTTTTTTTTTTTTTTTTTTTTTTTTTAATTTTTTTTTTTTTTTTTAAAGATTTTATTTATTTATTTGTCAGAGAGAGAGAGGGAGAGAGAGAGAGCGAGCACAGGCAGAGGCAGAGGGAGAAGCAGGCTCCCCACCAAGCAAGGAGCCCGATGTGGGACTCGATCCCAGGACGCCGGGACCATGACCTGAGCCGAAGGCAGCCGCTCAACCAACTGAGCCACCCAGGCGTCCCTGCTTGGTGCTTCTTATCCACAGCTATGGTTTAATATCATAGCCCTTCATATTCTTGTATCACCTTACTTGCAAGCTGGGAGAATATAGCTCAAAAGGACTCGTTCATTTCTAGTTTTCATAATAATCTAGTATAATCCTAAGACTGCAGAGTATCATTATACAATGTTAATTTTCAACTATTTTAACCAGCAGTGACAAAGTTTCTGGAAAGAAGCAGGATCAGTAAGTCTAGGGTCTTAAATCTCACTAACTGTAGGTTTTTTCAAAACAGATTTTTTTTTTATTATTGTGGTTTCTCTAGTCTTGATTATAAAAATCATCATCTTTATTTATGCTATTCTCCATGGATGTCTCACATTGCAGAGTAACAGTTCATTTTTTTCTATTCCTTCTTTGTAGTGGATTTGGTATTTTTAAAATGTTTTTTGTTTCTTTATTGTAATCAAAGAAAAATTTTCCACTCTGATTTTCCTGTTTTGTCATGGGGAATATTACACTGATAGGCAATTTTAACATTTTCTTTGCATTTCCAGACTATTATCCTATTGAACACTAGTCCTTCTGAACTCAGAGTTCTAAAGAAGTCTTTGCTTTATTATTGGCCTTATTGTTCTTTCTTTATTCTGGTTACAAAGCAACTTTTTATTTCATATTCTACCTTAATTTTTTCCAGTAATTGTCATACATTTATTTTGCTGATGTAAATTTCTATTTGTAAAATTCGCCACAGTAAGGGTTCCCTTGCACTTGAGAAGAAAACTAGATGTTTCTGACATTTCTAGAAAACATTTATGATCAAAATAGCATAAAATAGTTAGTTGTTTGCATAATATATTATCCTTCACAAAGTGCCTTCACATACAGTATAGTTTTCTATTCTTCAGCAATATCTTATATTCTTAATATTCATAAAGGCACTGGTGCTGAAGGTATTTAATAAATGTGTATAGCTTAATTATGAAATTAGATCATGCAAAATTATCTTTATTTTATAGCTAAGCAGACTGCATCAGAAAGGTTCAATAACATGCTTGAGGTTGCAGAGTTAGTTGAGGGCAAATCCAGGACTAAAGGCTCTAATTTGGTGATGCCAGGGTACCTCAACATTACTTTTGTCTTTCCCAAGAGGATGATGTATAACAATTCACAAATATATTCTTATTTTTTTAAATAAATATTGGCTAATGTTTGGTGTTTAATAATCTTTTTATCTGACTCCAATAAATGACACAATTACAATCTCATACAGTTAGAAGTATTCCTAGTTGAGTTACAGAGCTAGTGAAATCATAAGGACTTAATAAAGAGTATAATTTTGTGTTCCTGTCCAGGTTAAATTTACAGAACCAACCTTACAGATAGGGAACTAAGTATAATTCTTTCTGTACTAAGTTTTTCCTAACTGGCTAATGCCAGCTTTGTTTTATTTTATTTTATGTGAGTGAGAAGAAAAAAATCCCATGTATGCAGAAACTACCAACAGAGCACTTGGTTTAATTGTAGAGTAAAATTAGTAATGCATTGAATAAACTTATTGACACAAATTTCATTTTTATTTCCCTCAGGTGATGTATTCCAGTGGATAATTATGTTTCTTTTATTAACTCTTAACATGCCAACTGCCCATACTAACCACTCAGATGACCTTCAACTCTGCCATATTCCTCATATAGTCATTTCTCCAGCAGTATAATTTTTTACAGTACAAACTAGATCAATAATGGTCAAAATTAGAACATACATTTGCACTTATAACAATTTTGCTTATAATAGGATTGAGGTAAGAGGGTACTACTGCTGTTTAAAATAGGAGTGAATACAGATTTCTTCGGGTCATTCAGTGCTCCCCAATCAAAATCCCAATGTTCTTCTAGTCATACTGGTAAGAGGAATAGTGGAGATTTGGATTCCTTTAAATAAGTAAGTCACCTCTCCTGAGGTTGTAGCTCTGTATCATCGAACTAAAGATTTAAAATTCTATTCTAAGTTATAGTTCCCCATTGTTACACAGCTGTTTATTTTAGTTCACTTCAAAGATACCATTTACTTGGGATGAAGTGAAAACCCAAAAAGCAGATTGTCTTTTTCTTAATTTTCTGTCAGATTACCAACTGTTCACTTTAATGCATTTTCCAGTTTCACAGTATCTGTTTGTGTCTTGGGCATCGATTTTAATTATCTGATAAAATTAACCATCTTGCCTTCTATTTCCTTAATATAATAATAATAGTTCCTTTAAAGTTTATGGCTGATAACTAATATCTAGGTTTCCTGTGGGTCTGTTTCTATCATGTCTTTTTTGTTGTTGTTGTTTGTTTGTTTGTTTTGGCTTCTCCTCTAGATTTTCATCCATTGGTCCCATCTCCTTGCATGCCAGATAATTTTTGATCCAATGTTGGGCATCGTTTACAACCACTAAAAAGATACTTTGAGGTTGTGGATGATGTTTTCTTCCTCCAATGAGTGTTTGCTTTTTCTGTTTGGCAGGTAGGATGGAACAGATTATTTAATACTGTCAGGGCTAAGCTCATTCAAAGTTGAGCATCAGTCCTTATAAAGACTGGTGTATTTCTGGTTAGCACTTACTCTTAGAAAGTAGTCCTTCAGCAACCTCCACCCAGGCCTAGATTTTACTACAGGACCTTTTGCCTTAATGGCTCTGAACCTCTGTGTTTTCCTCAGCTTCAAATCTGAAGTTCTGTTCAGTTTCTCAGTCTCTAAATCTTGCTTGTAAATTGCCAGATGCATTGATAGGAAGGTGGTATTGCATTCACTTCTGTGATTTCCTTTCTCTGGAATCTTGGCTTTTCAAGTCTTTGCTCTTTGATGGCCACCTGATGCCTTCACAGGTGCTTTCCATATGTTATTATCTTTCCTGCTTGATCTCAGTAGGAGAAATGGTCTTTTACAAGTTTGTCTGGCATAGCCAGAAGTCCCATTCACTTTTAATAACCATCTCCTAATTTGATACAATCTAGCATTTATTGAACTCTTCATACATGCCAGGCAGTGACCTAAGTGCTTAAAATTTATCTCATATAATTCTCTCTCTCTCTCTTTCACACACACACACACACACACACACACACACAAAAGAGGTAGTTGCTTTTACCATTTATAGAGAGAGGAACTGAAACACCCAGAGAAGTTCAGTAACTTTCTCAAATTATTAAACAAAGATTCATCTAAGTGAATATAACTCCAAAGCCTATAGACCTAATCACTGTACTGTACTGCCTCCCTCCGAACTTCCTTTTCAAGAAACAACCAAACTGAGGGCACCTTGATGGTACAGTCAGTTAAGCATCTGACTGGGTTTCAGCTCAGGTCATGGTCTCTAGATCCTGATCTGCAGGTCATGAGATTGAGCCCCCTGTTGAGCCTTGTGTCAGGCACCATGCTCAGTGAGGAGTCTGCTTAAATTTCTCTCTCCTTCTCCCTTTACACCTCCCCCTCCTCTTGTGTACCCTCTCTTTCTCTCTCTCTCTCTCAAATAAATAAATAAATCTTTAAAAAAAGAAAAAAAACAGAAATGACTGAACTGCTTCACTTCACTTCAATATCGTAGACGGTCTTTCCTAGCTAGTCATTATTATGCTATAAACCTCTTGAGAGCACAGGAAAGAATGGCTTGCCTTTCCATAGCATTTATTTTATTTATTTTACTAATCTTTTTTTTTAAATATTTTATTTATTTATTTGACAAAGAGAGAGACAGCAGGAGAGGGAATACAAGCAGGGGGAGTGCAAGAGAGAGAAGCAGGATCCCCACTGAGCAGGGAGCCTGATGCAGGGCTGGATCTCAGGCCCTTGGGATCATGTCCTGTGCCGAAGGCAGATGCTTAACGACTGAGCCACCCAGGTTCTCCTGTTTTATTAATATTTTAAAAAATGAAAAGAGGTTGTATGTAGTTTAAAAAAATAAAATAAAATAAAATAAAAATAAAACATGCACCCTTTCTTAAACAACTAGAATTTGGAAAATCACCATTCCCATTTCCTATTCTGTTAATAACCAGCTGTGACCTAGAGCCCATATTCTTCATATTGTCTTTAGTTACTATTGAATAATGATGTTTGTTTGCTTGATTACAGTAGATATAGACCTAAAATTCGGGACCATTGATAATGTAACAAGGTATCTACCTACTCATAGATTTCATTCCAAAAACATTAGGAGTTTGAAATCAGATTTCTTACAATCCTGATGCTGTCTTTTGTAGTATACCATAATATTTCAGAAGTTACATTTCCTCTGATTTGTGTTTCTCTTTTGTATTTTGAATTTATTGCATTATTTCTCCTCTTGTATTTTGAATTTAATGTTACTTTAGATACAAACTAGGGGAGGATGTGATTCTTTTTGTTTCTCTTGCAAATGTGGTTATTTTCTTTTAACCAGCTCATGGAAGGGATAGGGTACTCATCAATTTCAGACAATGCAATTGAAAAAAAGTCATATAATCCTTCTATATGGCAGCAGGGGGAAATCATAGAGAATGTATACCCTACCTGTGAGTCAGCCTATTCTATCCATTTTCTTGGTTGAATACCTTACTGTCTCCTTTAGCAAATCTTAGAGGAGGTCAGTATAGAAGAACTTTATTGTTTATTAAGTAAAATCACTTTCTAATCTATTATATCATTTAAGTATCTAAACTTAATGTACCTTAGTGTAACATCCACTAACTTCCACTGTTTCTGTGGAAGAATGCAGTTAATAAATTACCATTGCCAATTGGATGTAGGTTTAAATGGCACCCTTAATACATTTTGAAAATTTCTTTTAAGACTATTTCTCTTATTTAAACTGTAATGAGTCTTCATTCATGGTGATCATCCTGTAAGTATTGAAAGATGAACACTTGCTGAGCTTGTAGAATTTATGGAAAAAAATAATTCAAGAGAATAAGAGAAACCCAGAAAGAACTGAGCAGTGAAACATTTGCCATTGAAATGAAGTTATTTGCCTTTATGGCTATTGCTCTGTGTGTGAGAACGTTGGACATGTGTTTATATAATACATATGCATCCAAAAAACTTTATAGTTGTGCCAGTAGAATTACTAGAATTAAATATATATACACATATATGTTTGGAATATATACCTATACATTATATATTTATATTCAAATAACATTTATTTAATAAATTTATGATTCAAGGTTGAGAAAACCTAAATGACATAAAATGCTGATTATAAACTCTTAAGAAATCATTCTTAAGATGTAGACACAGATGATTTTACATTATAGTGTTGTCCATATTTTAAATACATGAAATATAAAATGATATCTACATACCTTTCTTTAGAATCTAATTCATTTGCATTTGTGGATAGACTTTTTTTAGTTATATCACATATAAAAGCTCCTGATGTTTTAATTCCTTTTTACTTTTCACAGCGTAAGAAAATGACAAATTGAACCATTTTCTCTTTATAATATTCCAATAACAGGATCTACCTAGAAAAAACAGTTTTAAAAGGAGAAATTTGGGGGCACCTGGTGGCTTAGTAGGTTAAGCGTACAACTCTTGGTTTCAGCTCAGGTCGTGATCTCAGGGTCCTGGGATTGAGCCTCACATTGGACTTCAAGCTTAGTGTGGACTTTGCTTGAAGAATCTCTCTCTCCTTCACCAACTTATGTGCGTGCTCTCTCTCTTCTCTCCCTTTCAAATAAATAAGTAAATCTTTAAAAAAAGAAAAAAGAAACAGAAATTTATTGTAATGCTGGCCCTGCCCCTAGCTGTTGTTTTCTTGGTGAATGTATTTCATCTTTGTGGTGCATTTTCTCCTTGAAGCCTTCCTCCCTTTCATCCCTGAGAGGTCACTGGGAGGTTGCCCTTGCCGATATCAAGCCACATCCTATCCTCCTGCTCTCACGCTCCATGGCCATAGAGCTCCTTTGTCTCTCCTTGAGGAGAAAGGACTGTGCATTCCTCTCGTCTTCCTAAGCCCAAGTAGTTTCCCAATCCCCACTC
This sequence comes from Martes martes, assembly GCF_963455335.1. Classification (NCBI taxonomy): domain Eukaryota; kingdom Metazoa; phylum Chordata; class Mammalia; order Carnivora; family Mustelidae; genus Martes; species Martes martes. The sequence goes on from NC_137895.1 coordinate 123,153,840, forward strand.
TTTTCCTCTTGTGTTTTATTCCCAGGCCATGTGTAGGCAAGCTCCCTCATCTACCTGTAGGCCCAGATAAAGTTCCCAGCATGGTTTTACTGTCTTGAGCCCCACTGCACAGCCTTCTTCAGACAGTCATCTGCCTCAGTGTCTTATTTTATATGAAGCTCCAACTCTAGTTGTTAGTTCATTTGGGGCACTCTTTAAATCAGAGCTCACAGTGATTGTGTGTGTGTGCATGTGTGAGTGTGTGTTTGCAAAATGGACATGTTGCCAACATTTAAATATCAGAGGGTTTTAAATAAGAATACAGATTTGCATTGCCCCTTGAAAAATCAGAAGCCCTTGATCACTTGCTCTGCATTTCTATGTAGCAATAGTTCACTGGGAAGTGTACTTAAGTTATGTTCCCTCCAGTCTCTCCCACAGCAGTTTCTTTGTTCTTACCCCAGGCTAGCACTAGTTTATATAAAGATTCAGCTTGAAACTCCTCGTTTAATAGAGGGGCTGTCCTTACTTATTAGCCATATGTTTTTCTGCTTCCAGATTCTCTATAGGCTGTGATTATGGAGATGGGGGAGAGAGGGTGTTAAGAACATATCTTTAAGTCTGAGAAACAAACTGAGGGTTTTGGAGGGGAGAGAAGCAGGGGGTTGGGTGAGCCTGGTGGTGGGTATTATGGAGGGCACGTATTGCATGGAGCACTGGGTGTGGCGCATAAACAATGAATTTTGGAACACTGAAAAAAATTAAATTAAATTAAAAACAACCAAAAAAGAACATATCTTTGGCTTATGGCTCTCTTGCTTTCATACCCAAGTGCTCAATACCCGGCATATGAAAGGAGTTTGGTAACTGTAAGCTTAAAAAAGACCAAAATAGTTGTGCAAAATGTTAACAACATGCAGGAAAGCAAGTGGATTTTTATATTGTCAAATTTAATTGAAAGCCTTTCTATTCGAAAGGCAGTTTTCAGACAACCAAGCACTAATACTGAGGACTTTATGTGTTGTTTTGATCATAATAAAGAAAAGCGTGACTTCTTATAATTGGATGCCCTACTGAGTAACGGAGAAACCAGATCTGACATTTAAAGGTGATGAGGTAGGAAGTTAAAGGCTGAATGCAGGTGAGAATGGGCAAAATAGTAAGCCTTGGGTTTTCTTCAATGTATATATGTTAACCTGCTTGACACCATGTTGCTAATTAGCGAGTGAACAAAAATGAGTTTAGGGTAATTCTTCTCCAGTGATAGGCATGTGATTCATACTTTGGAAGGCACACTATGCAATCAAGCCCTTGCTGATATGCTGTGCCGCCTATTAGATAGATAGCTGGGTCCATAATGGAAACAAATGAATGTTTTGGTGAGGATTGCCATGCAGAAGAGAGAGGGATATAAAATCCCATTAGCTCTGATTCAAGCAGCATGCTGTTACCTCCCTAACTGTTTCAGAGATAGAGGTAAAACTTCACGTTTTATGGGTCATGTTGGGCCCCTGTGTCCTGGAGAATGACACCACAGCATGGAAGAGACAACAGCTTTTGTCTCTGAACCTTCCCCTGCAGACCAGCGTGCTCTGCCCTACCTTGGCCTATCCCTAATATTTTTTTTCTGTCTTAATTTCAGCTGCTTATTGCAACTCCTTTCTGTGTCTATATACTTCATTTGCTTCATTATATCACTTATAGAAAAATTTATACTTACTTAAATAATAAACTTTTCTGTGTTCTGCAAAATGGAATGAAAATTAAAACACCTAAAAAAATAAGAATTTATAAATGCTTGTGTAAGCTGAAATGGAAGCATATTTCAGCTGGTGTTAATGTTCCTTTTCTATAACTATCCTGTGGAATGAATGTAATTGTAAAAGTCATTATCAGAAATTTATGATTCAATACAAATCATACAGAGACCGAGTGAAAATTTAGCTTTGCTTCAAACATAAAAAGGCAGCTATTAGAGGCACTTGAAAATAATGAAGGTACATTCTTTTTTTCTTAAAAAAAAAAAAAAAGCTTCTATAGTTTAGAGTTGGTACTATTTCAGAATGGCTTCCTGAAAACCCTAGGAACTAACTTAGGAAACATTTTTTTAAAGATTTTATTTATTTATTTGATAGAGACACAGTGAGAAAGGGAACACAAGCAGAGGGAGTGGGAGAGGGAGAAGCAGGCTCCCCACCGAGCAGGGAGCCCGATGTGGGGCTCCATTCTAGGACCCTGGGATCACAACCCGAGCCTAAGGCAGACACTTAATGACTGAGCCATCCAGGCACCCCATTTAGGAAATATTTTGAGTATGACTGGAAATTTGTAGAAAGGATAAAAAAATATATATACTGCTTCCCATAAAGCAAAATTTTTAGAGTGCTTGGACATCATCATTGGCCCTAGCTTCTCTGACTTGAGTACTTCATATCCTTGTACATAGAGAGTCTTCTATAGAATAGGTGGCTTTCTTATGCTAATGACAGAGCAGACCCTCTCTTATGCTAATTTGTGTGATACTGACTATAATTCTAGATGGTTTATTTATACACAGATACACACCCCACACACACAATTGCTCTGTTGCTATTAGTCAAAATAATTCAAGTTCAATGTGACTTTTAACAGTCCTCCTGATTCATCCTAATGGTCCCTAAATTAAATACTCACATGGAATCCTGCAGACTGGTCTGACTTGCTCACAGAGAGCTGACACAGCCCGATTCCTTACCCACAGTAAGTGAGCGGATGAATGATCCTTTTAGAGAACAGCCCCATGCCTTTGATGTCTGGAAATAAAAAGATTACAGTCCAAGAAAGCAAGGTAAAAAGGATATATGACAATCTCAGATGGAAAGAGACAGACTATTTCTGAAAGAAATCCATGAGAAAACTTGGAATTGTTCGTCTTTTCCTCACTAATCTTTTACCATATGAAGCATTTAATTCACTTGTCAAAAGTAGTGTTTTCAAAACCTTATGTGCAATTGTTTCATAAATGGCTTGGTGCCTTCTTGGAAAATGTAGGGAACTAAGAGCTTCTTGCACATTTTCTTTTAATATTTAATAAAATACATAATAAAGGACCCCAGTTTTAGAAAATCTGTACTTGTATTCATGAACCCTGTAAAAGTTTAAAGAAAAACATTTGAGGCCAGTGGTATTGCCATAAAATTATCCTTTTCCAAATCTTCTGCTTCTCATCTGTCCATCTCTGGACGTCTCAGTACTCTTCTCCAGTGCTGCCCAGGTGGCCCTTCTCATGGACAGACAACTCCTTTCCCACGGCCTGCAGTCTGAAAGCACCCCCCAGGTGTACAACACAGTGACCCCAATGAAGAGCTCAACACCATTCATTCAGACCAAGGCTGTGGTGACATCATTGGTTCTCCTCTTTCTCACACCCTCCTCAAATCCGTGGCCTGGCTTCATAGCAGTGCTTTCACAACTCACCTGGAATCCATCTTTCCATCACTTCCATCTCCTACATGCATCACTCTAGTGTAGTCCAAGCCACCCATCTCTTTTCCAGAAAACCGTGATACCTTCCTAACTAGCTTCTGCGTCTCCCTTTACCCCCCGCAGTCATGATCACACAGAAGCCAGGGTGATTGGTCTTTTGCAGATGTAAAAGAACATCCTTCCTCTGTTCAAAACCCTCTAAACCTTCACTCTACAATGTGAAATCAACCTCAGTCATTGCCATAATCTGTGGGGAATGCATGCTCCCTATCATCTACCTCCACCACCTCTCATCTCCTTTGACAATCTTAGTTCCTCCTCCTTCTCCAGTGATAACCTTTTAATTCTGAAAGACACCAAAAACAATTAAGTCAAAACCTTTGCCTGTACTGGTCCTTCTACTCAGAGTTTTCCTCAAATATCCACATGGCGACCTCATGACTACAGAAAAGTCATCTCATCACAGAAACTTTCTGTGACTCCTTCTCTTAAGGAAGGCCCCATCCCCTTCTCTCTCATCTTGCAGAGGGAAATTACAGTCACAGATGTTGGAGAATGAAAGCAAGTGACAAATACAAGTTAGCAAAGATTTCATACTGAATCCTGATCAGGCATGTATGAATAATGCTACTTAGCAATTGTGACTTAGTGGTCATTAGGGTATACAAAATATAACTGGAACTGGAAATATTGTCTGTGTTTTTTTCTAATTTTTGTCTTTTCTTCTTTAATTATAAGTCTGTCTTTTTAAAAAGATTTTTATTTGAGAGAGAGAAAAAAAGCACAAGTAGGTGGGGAGAGGCAGAAGGAGGAGGGAAGCAGTGTCCCCACTGAGCAGGGAGCCTGATGGGGGGCTGGATCCCAGGACCCTGAGATCATGACCCCAGCCAGAGGCAGTCACTTAACCAATTAAGCCACCCAGGCAGCCCTATAAGTCTGTCTTAAATATAAATTACACTTATATTAGCACTTTTTCCTCAACATTGTATATAAAACTGGGTAATATATAATGTCCACTAAGAAAAGGAGTTACATATATTACATATATTACTGAGTATGGCTTAGTAATCACTAAATAAAGTATGTCAGAGTTTCATTTAGTAAATGAAACTTTAGGGACAGAAATGTTGGTTTGGTTTTGTTTCTGCTGTCCAAATACCAGATTACTTCTTTAAAAAATATATATTTATTTTTTATTTATTTATTTTAGAGAAAGAAAGAGAGCAAGAGAAGAGGGGAGGAGGGAGAGGTACAAGCAGACTACACAATGAGTGCGAGCCAGTTTCAGGGCTCAATTTCACAACCCTGAGATCATGACCCAAGCCAAATCAAGAGTTGAACACTTAACTGTCTGTCAAAATATTCTTAATGCTGGTTAAGAACTGGACATACTGACATACAATTGGCAATACTGTAACATTGTTTAAGAACAGACTAATTTAGTACATAAAGAGAAAATTTTATCTTACATTTACTTGTTTGGAGATAATTCCATAAATTTCAGATACATTAAAATTTCCTCTTCATTGGTTAATTTCAACAAAATAGCCCTTTTATAATTTCATGATGTCACGGGACAAAAATGAGTAGTACAGCGCTTATTATAACTTCTGCCCAAGTTATTCTCCTGGCTTCTCATTTCTATGCTGTTTATTATGTTTTATACAACAAGATCGGATCAAATATGGTCTTAAATGAATTATCCAGAGGTGGCCCATGGTCTGCTTATTCCACTTGAAGATTTTTGGTACATTTATCCTTCCCTTGTTGTTTCTTGGCCCATTATTTATTGCAGATGGTTTCATGCCCATTTTTATGTCTGTAAAACTGGTAATAAAGATAGTAATCATATCTCCATTGATTCTTTTCTAAATCTAGAAAAATTGGCTTTAAGACTTTGTCTCATTTGTAACTATTTCATATATTCTGAATGTTTTAATTTTTTTAAACTGTAAATGTTAAAAATGTCTGTCATATTCAGATTTGGGTTCCACTGAGGTTTAAATTAGGAAATGTGACCTTGAGATGACCCATAATAATTCATAAGTTTTCCATATCGGTTTCAATCAGAATAGTGAAGTTCAGCATCCATTAACGCTTGCCAAGTTTCGCTATCTATTAATCAACAGTGGTTTGTTAAATATATATTTACTGTGTACCTATTTGTCCTTCTCTAGACATTGGATGTATAAGACCCCTTGTAAACAGGATTTTTTTAAAAAGCCATGAAAAGTAATATAAAGTATTTTAGGAAAACAAATGATACAAGAAGAGTCTCAATTCCTGAAATGACAGCCAGCACTGAATGTATTCATGGTGCGCCTATATGTGCAATGAGATTTCGCATTCAGCATCAGTTACTTTCCCTGAGAATCTATTTACTTTCATCCTCAAGCTGCTGTCTATAAGACCAGGAACTCTCTTGTCACTCTAGCTCATCTAAAGCGCTAAACAGATGTTATGTTTTGCTATTGTATGCCTTTCTTCTCTGATATTTCCCGCTCGGTCCTTCATCTCCATCACCTACTTTTATCCAGTAAATAGGATGATCACACTCCCCGCCCCCACCCCTAAATGATATTCAAATCTAACACATAGCAATCTGCTTTTTCTTTTCCAGATTCCTGTCTTGGTCACACAGATAAGTTCGACCAATCACCCAGTGAAAGTGGGGCTGTCTGATGCCTTTGTCGTTGTCCACAGGATCCAGCAAATTCCCAGTATGTAGAAGGGTAATTGCAAAATCTGAGCCTGCTGTGGGGTAAATTTAAAGGAGACTGACTTCAGGCCGTTGTGATACATTGAGTAACAGAATCACTTAACCAATTGCTGTTTGAAAATTATATTGTTTGGTTTATAACTCTTCTTGGCGTTTGCTATCTCTCTGGTACTCTTCAACTAATAATTTAGGTAAAGTGAAATTAAACAGCCAGGCCAACAGTGTATAATTTTGTTTTCTTTGGGATCATTAGCTTGGTGACATAGGTATATTTCTGTCATTAATAAGAAGAGCATAAAGGAACGACAGATTATTTGACTGACGGGCGTATGAGTTTTATTTGTTTGGTTTTTTTTTGGCTTAAATTTATCAGCAAAAGAGTAGCTTTATGCCATTTTTATGTCTATCATGTTTGTATAACAGTCTAAAGAAAGATGAAAGAAAAAGTATAAATTGAAGTAAATAAGAGCTTTGGTTGAGCTATACCTACTAAAGAAGATAAGTATTTTGGTTGTTTAAGTCATTTTCACTTATCTAGCCTAGTTTCCATTTGTAGAATAAAAGCATATGTGTTACTTGGGCAGCTGTTCATCATATTAGAAATTCAGATTTTTAGAAATTCAGAATATTAGAAATTCAGAAAACCACCATTGGTAGTAGTTCTGATCATGTATTTAGCCATCATTTGAAAATTTCTATTTTTTTTAATTAACATATAATGTATTCTTTGCCCCAGGGGTCCAGGTCTGTGAATTGCCAGGTTTACATACTTCACAGCACTCACCATAGCACATACCCTCCCCAATGCCCATAACCCAACCACCCACTCCATACCCCCTCCCTGCAGCAATCCTCAGTTTGTTTTGTAAGATTAAGAGTCTCTTATGGTTTGTCTCCCTCCCGATCCCATCTTGTTTCATTTTTTCCTTCTCTTCCCCCCCAAACCCTCCAATCTGTCTCTCAAATTCCTCATATCAGGGAGATCATATGACAATTGTCTTTCTCTGTTTGACCTATTTTGCTCAGCATAATGCCCTCTAGTTCCATCCAAGTCATTGCAAATGGCAAGATTTCATTTCTTTTGATGGCTGCATAGTATTCCATTGTATATATATACCTCACCTTCTTTATCCATTCATCTGTTGATGGACATCTAGGTTCTTTCCATAGTTTGGCTATTGTCGACGTTGCTGCTATAAACATTCGGGTGCATGTGTCCCTTCGAATGACTACATTTGCATCTTTAGGGTAAATACCCCCCATAGTGCAATTGATGGGTCATACTGCTTATGGGTCTGTTCAGGCTTTCTATTTCTTCCTGGTTCAGTTTTGGTAGTTTGTATGTCTCTAGGAATGAATCCATTTCTTCCAGATTCTCAAATTTGCTGGCATATAGTTGCTCATAGTATATTCTTATAATTATTTGTATTTCTTTGGTGTTGATTGTGATCTCTCCTCTTTCATTCATGATTTTATTTATTTGGGTCCTTTCTCTTTTCTTTTTGATAAATCTGGCCAGGGGTTTATCAATCTTATTAATTCTTTCAAAGAACCAGCCCCTAGTTTTGTTGATTTGTTCTACTGTTTTTTTGGTTTCAATTTCATTAATTTCTGCTCTGATCTTTCTTATTTGTCTTCTCCTGCTGAGTTTAGGCTTTCTTTGCTGTTCTTTCTCCAGCCCCTTTAAGTGTAGTGTTAGGTTGTGTATTTGAGACCTTTCTTGTTTCTTGAGCAAGGCTTGTATCGCTATATACTTTCCTCTCTGGACTGCCTTTGCTGTGTCCCAAAGATTTTGAACATTTGTGTTTTCATTACCATTTGTTTCCATGAATTTTTTCAATTCGTCTTTAATTTCCTGGTTGATCCATTCATTCTTTAGTAGGATGCTCTTTAGCCTCCATGTATTTTGGTCCTTTCCAACTTTCCTCTTGTGATTGAGTTCTAACTTCAGAGCACTGTGGTCTGAAAATGTGTGGGGGAATGATACCAATCTTTTGGTACCAGTTGAGACATGATTTGTGACCCAGGATATGATCTATTCTGGAGAATGTTCCATGTGCACTAGAGAAGAATGTGTATTCTGTTGCTTTGGGATGGAATGTTCTGAATATATCTGTGATGTCCATCTGGTCCAGTGTATCATTTAAGGCCTTTATTTTCTTGTTGATCTTTTGCTTGGATGATCTGTCCATTTCAGTGAGGGGGGTGTTAAAGTCCCCTACTATTATTGCATTACTGTCGATGTGTTTCTTTGATTTGGTTATTAATTGGTTTATATAGTTGGCTGCTCCCATGTTAGGGGCATAGACATTTAAAATTGTTAGATCTTCTTGTTGGAGAGACCCTTTGAGTATGGTATAGTGTCCTTCCTCATCTCTTATTATAGTCTTTGGCTTAAAATCTAACTTATCTGATATAAGGATTGCCACCCCAGCTTTCTTTTCATGGTAAATTGTTTTCCACCCTCTCATTTTAAATCTGGAGATGTCTTTATGTCTAAAATGATTTTCTTGGGACGCCTGGGTGGCTCAGTTGGTTAAGCCGCTGCCTTCGGCTCAGGTCATGATCCCAGGGTCCTGGGATCGAGTCCCACATCGGGCTCCTTGCTCAGCAGGGAGCCTGCTTCTCTCGCTGCCTCTGCCTGCCTCTCTGCCTGCTTGTGTGTACTCTCTCTCTGACAAATAAATAAATAAAATCTTTAAAAAAAAAAAATAAAATGAGTTTCTTGTAGGCAGCATATTGATGGGTTTTGTTTTTTTATCCATTCTGATACTCTGTGTCTTTTGATTGGGACATTTAGTCCATTTACATTCAGGGTAACTCTTGAGAGATATGAATTTAGTGCCCTTGTATCGCCTGTAAGGTGACTGTTACTGTATATTGTCTCTGTTCCTTTCTGATCTACTACTTTTAGGCTCTCTCTTTGCTTAGAGGACCCCTTGCAATATTTCCTGTAGGGCTGATTTGATGTTTACAGATTCTTTTAGTTTTTGTTTGTCCTGGAAGCTTTTTATCTCTCCTTCTATTTTCAATGATAGCCTAGCTGGATATAGTATTCTTGGCTGCATGTTTTTCTCATTTAGTGTTCTGAATATATCATGCCAGTTCTTTCTGGCCTGCCAGGTCTCTGTGGATAAGTCTGATGCCAATCTAATATTTTTACCATTTTATGTTATGGACTTCTTATCCCGAGCTGCTTTCAGGATTTTCTCCTGCCATTAAGACTTTTAAGTTTTACTATTAGATGATGGGGTTTGGACCTATTTTCATTGATTTTGAGGGGGCTCCCTGTGCCTCCCGAATTTTCATTCTTGTTCCTTTGCCATATTAAGAAATTTTCTACAGTAATTTGCTCCAATATACCATCTGCCCCTCTCTCTCTTTCTTCTTCTTCTGGAATCCCAATTATTCTAATATTGTTTCATCTTATGGTATCATTTATCTCTTGAATTCTCCCCTCATGGTCCAGTAGTTGTTTGTCTCTCTTTTGCTCAGCTTCTTATTCTCCATCATTTGGTCTTCTATATCACTAACTCTCTCTTCTCCCTCATTTATCCTAGCAGTAAGAGCCTCCATTTTTTTATTGTACCTCATTAATAGCTTTTTTAAATTTCAGCTTGGTTAGATTTTAGTTCTTTTATTTCTCCAGAAAGGGCTTTTATTTCCTCCAGACAGGGTTTCTCTAATATCTTCAATGCCTTTTTTGAGCCCTGCTAGCACCTTGATAATCATCATTCTGAACTCTAGATCTGACATATTACCAATGTCTATATCGATTAGGTGCCTAGCCATCAGTACTATCTCTTGTTCTTTTTTTTTTTTTTTGTGGTGAGTTTTTCAGCCTTGTCATTTTATCCAGATAAGAATATATGAACGAGAGCATGAAATACTAATAGGATGGCAAAGACCCCAGAAAAATGTACTGTAACCAAATCAGAAGCAACCCCAAATTAGGGGGAGAAGAAAGGGGGTAAAAGGAAATTTTAATTTTTTATTTTATTTTATTTTATTTTTGGTAAAAGGAAATTTTTTTTAAAAATTTTAAAAATTAAAAATATATATATTTTATATCTATATCTAGATATAGATATAGATATATCTATATCTATATCTATCTATATCTATCTATATATATATATATATATTAGACTGGTGAATAAAACAGAGCCACCCACTTGATTTTGGGTGTATTTTGGTCTCTTAGAAGAAACTACCTCCCAAAATTTTAAAGAAAGAAATACTTATATATATACAAAAGTAAGGGTAAACATGATGAAGGGATGGAATATGACTATAAAGATGAAAATTTTAAAAAAATTCTAAAAAAGGAATTGATAAGATATATTGGTTGGAAAAAGAAAGAAAACTAAAGTGGAGAGAATTTGCTCAGGCTGGAGACTAGATCAAAGCCCTGTGCTATTTTTAGGGTTTATTTTGATCTACTAGAAGAAATTGTATCCCAAAGTTTTTTAGAAGGAAAAATCCCTTCTAAAAAATGTGTACAAAAAGTAAAGTTAGATACAATGAAGAATAAAATATGACTATAATAATGAAGGTTTAAAATTTCTTTTTAGAAAGGTATAATGAAGGTTTAAAAATATTTTTTTAGAAAGGTATTGTTAAGATAAACTAGTTAAAAAACATTAAAAGAGGAAAAGTTTAAAAATTAGAAAAAGAAAAAAATAAAATTAAAAAAATTAATTAACTTTGCAAGACTAAAGAATCATGGGGAGAAAGCCATGAATTCCATGCTTTGCTTTCCCCTCTTCTGGAATTCCATTGTTCTCCTTGATCAATGAACTTGGTCTTGGCTGGATGTTCTTGCTGATCTTCTGGGGGAGGGGCCTGTTGTAATGATTCTTAAATGTCTTTGCCCGAGGCAGAATTGCACCACCCTTGCCAGGGGCTGGGCTAAGTAATCCGCTTGGATTCGCTCTCGGGAGCTTTTGTTCCCTGAACGCTTTCCATAGAGCTCTGGAAGATGGGAATGAAAATGGTGGCCTCCCAATCTCCAGCCCAGAGGAGCCGAGAACTCGGGGCCCCACTCCTCTGTGCGCCCTTGGAGAAAAGCAATCAATCACTCCCATGTCCCTGGTCTCCAGCCACACTCTGTGCTCACCTGGCCTGTGACTGAGCATTTCTATCTCTGGCACACAGCCCCATCTGGAGTCTCCAAACCCAGCAGATTCCTGCCACTCTGCTCTTCTGGCAGATGAAGGTGGGTGTCCCCAGATCTGCCACTTGTGGGGTCCCTGCTCAAAGAGCAGTGGTCCATCTGTGCCACAGATCACAGTTTAAAATAACCCCGAGCTGAGAGCTCACTCCTCAGCCCCGTGTCTGTAGTTGGCTTCCCCGCTCTAATACCTGTGAGCTCTGTTACACTCAGATACCCCCCATCCTTCTCTGAACCCCGTGGGACCTGAGACTACACTGTCCCGGTGAGGGCTCTACCCCTGCTTAGCCTCTAGAGCAATGTCCCTCAGCGGAGCAGACTTCTAAAAGTTATGATTTTGTGCTCCGTTGCTCCACTGCTTGCCAGGAGCCGGCCCCTCCCAACTCGGTCTATGTTCCCCTTGGTTTGGATTCACTTCGCATGTCCTACCTTTCAGAAAGTAATCGATTTTCTGTATCTAGAATTGCTGCTCTTCTTCTCTTCGATCTCCTATTGGGTTTGTAGGTGTTCAGAATGGTTTGATAACTATCTAGCTGAACTCCTGGGACCTGATGTCATCTCAGTCTGCTACTCCTCTGCCATCTTGACTCCTCAGTCTCTGAAAATTTTTATTTTTTTTAAACCTCTGTTTCAGGAAGACTCCTGAGAGATGCTTTAGTGTGTTACTACTGAAGATGTTTGTGTCCTAGACTTGCTTATTTAAGCAAGAGATGATAATAAAATGCATCTCATGCTTAGATCATTTCTTTCCCTTTTTTGTTCAGAGACCTTATATTTCACTGTAGGGATAGACCTAATTTATCACATGCCTATGCTATTTGGTCTTCCTTTGAACTAATTCTGTTTAAGTATGCCATCTCTCAAATACAGAAGGTAAATGGAGTGGAAATTATTTAGACTTCAAATTCTAGGACTTTTTTGGATTGGCTGGAAATGTAGTAAGTATCTTACAAGTACGATTTAGAATAATTTTCATCTGCAGGAATAATGCTTCATGAAGAATGTGAATCTTCCATGGCAGTTTCTCCTTATTAGCTGAGAATTACTGGGAAGTAACATTCGAGGGAACTGTTAAATCAAGGCAGATTTTCTAGAAACAGAATTATACTGTGAACAAAGCAAGGATATATTAGCATGTGTAGGCACATAAAGACATCCTCTTAAATAAGAGGCCATGTTCTGGGAGAGCCAGCTGACTCCCCTTTGAGGACAAGTGTTTTTCACATTCCTACTTTCAGAGATGTTAAATCAAGCATGACTTGAGTCAATTATTACACGAGTAAAACACTGGTTTTAGTTTGTGAGTGCTTTTCTTTTGAGAAAGTATGTTATTTTCAGCTTTCTCAAAAGACATCTTGGTCTACATTGATGTTCTGGTATACTATTGTTTAGACCAAAAGACCCATACAAGTACAAAAGAAAAAAAAAATTTACAAATGTATTTTAATATGCAAATATTCTCTCAGAACTGAAGCATGGTAGAATTGTGCTTACACCGTAGAACCCAAATTGCAATTTTTCATCCCTTGTTATAAGGTAATAAGATAACCGTTATGTTTTGAGGAAAAATATCTTTCCCAAATATAAATTTTTTGAATAAATTGCCAAAATTTATATGCATTTTGGGAACAGATTATGTCTGAAGTTGAGACTCAGCATTCATCTAAAAAAATTACACAAGTTTAGGGAAAAACTTCCCTCAGGCAAGCTGCCTGCTGGAATGCAATTTGCATTTCCTGTTGACCTCACTGTTCCCCATCCTGAGAAAAGTAGCGAAGAAAGAATGGAAGTTCTGAGTTTCAAATCCACTTATCCCTGCCTTTAGAAGGGACCCTATTTCAGCAAGAAAACTGGAATTGATGTGTTCTATTTAAAAATCTTTTGGGGAACAGAAAAATTTATATCTCCTTCAAAATCTGTTCCCACATTTATAAGGTATAACAGTATCTGTTACATGAGCTTCTCTACAGAAGGAGAGATATGGTTGCATTGTATTCTCAGCCTTAAAAAAAAAAAAAAAAACTTATTTATGCCAGAGATTAGCTTAACCCAAAATGAGCATAATATGTTATACTTTTTCCTGAGATTGTAAGATGATTCCTGGAGATTTGTGTGTTACCTATTTGTGCAGTCAGAATTTAGATAAATATTTAAATCCTTTTCAACATTCTGCTCTCTTATTTAAAAACCCTGATTTTTTAGGAGTCATCCTCACAGGGAATTTAAATAGTTCATCTCTGTTCCCCCATTTTCTTCTCCTAAGTGAATTTAGGGAAAAACTGATCATTATCCTAAATAATGAGCAGTTTCGTTTCTTCTCTATTGCAAGGTGCATTACATAGGACCCTGTTCTCATAAGATCAATTTTCTGTTCTTTTCATCATTTTGGTTACACAGGTTATAGAGCCTAGATCCTCAGCTTAATCTACCCATGGCAACATGGGAATGTAAGCTATAACCTTGCGAATAATTTTTCCCAGTGGGACCACATTTGCTATACCATTCTTATCAGTTGGTGAAAGTTTGATAAAGCATTTGAATAGCTGGTAGGTAGGTTTAACTTATTTATTATGAAGTTTTCTCCCAACCATTTCATCATAATGTCAACAACAAAAAACTTGTTTTTCAGTTCTTTAAAGACTTCCAAATAGTAAATGATTTCAGTGCAACTTTCAAGCATAATTTATTACTCTTTCAAAAAATAAATCAGGTGATCTGATAGTTTAAAATATCAAAGGGAATTCAGGCATTGTTAGTAAATTTGTAAACACTTCTGAAGTTACAAAGGAAATTCCTTTGCTCCTTCCAGAAAGAAGAAAAAAAAAGAAAGAAAAAACTGCATGGTGAAATTAACCCTTATCTAAAAACTAAAATAAAAGATAAAATTTAGTTAGCAGTCCAGAAAGAATAAGGGATACTGTAGTGGGAATACTAATCATGAGGCCTTGCACATCTTATTTAATTCTTATAACTTAACATGCAAGATGGTCATCTTAATACCTATGATGCAAAGCATATGTAGCATGCAGTGTTTGCACCAAGCAAGCACTGTGTTAGTGTCCTTATTTACCCTTCCTTTATCAGCATTAGCATTGTCACAGGGTGCCTGGGTGGCTCAGTCGGTTAAGCCAGAACCAGTTGGTTCTGCTCATCGGTTCTGCACGCCGGGCTCCCTGCTCAGTGGAGAGCCTTCTTCCTCTCCCTCTGCCCGCTGCTCCCCCTGCTTGTATGCTCTCTCCCTATCTCTCGCTATCAAATAAGTAAATCTTTTACTTATTTTAAAGATTTTAAATCTTTTTTAAAAACCCCAAAACAAAAAACATTGTCACTTTAAAAAGATAGTGATGCAAAGATGTCCACATCTAGAACAAGTGCTCATGAGAATGGGTCTACGGGGGATTTCCACTAGAAAACACCTCGGCACCCTCTCTCTGAAACTCATCCTTTCTTTTTTTTTTTTTTTCTTTTTTTTTCTTTTTTTTTTTTTAAGATTTTATTTATTTATTTGACAGAGAGAGATCACAAGTAGGCAGAGAGGCAGGTAGAGACGGGGGAAGCAGACTCCCTGCTGAGCAGAGAGCCTGATATGGGGCTCAATCCCAGGACCCTGAGATCATGACCTGAGCCAAAGGCAGAGGCTTAACCCACTGAGCCACCCAGGTGCCCTGAAACTCATCCTTTTTAAGTATCGTTTGGTTTTTGACTTCTCAGTGTGTCTGTCTGTCCAGAGGTCTCTACATCACCTTCTGTTTTTCATAAAATATTTTGTAGAATTTTAGAAACAAAAAGAACACAGAGATCAGCTGTTTCAGTCTCCACAGGTACACATCTGAAAGATAGGTCTACGTACAATGACTTCAGTTATTCATTACAGAAATCCAGATGTAATAACATACTTGTGATGATAAACATAGTGCACATTAATTCAAAGAAATTTGTAAAATAATCACGAATACAAAGGAGAAAATTTAATTGGTCTCTAAATCTACCACAGAGAGATACCAATAATGTTTCCCTATATCTGCATCCAAACTCGTGTTTATAGTAGACACACACGCAAACACACGCACATTAAGAAAATTGGCATTGGGCTATAAATATTTTTTACCCCTTTTTCTCTTAATGTATGTATAACACATCTCTTTCTGCACTGCTAAATACCTGTCTAAAATGTGGCCATTAATAGCTGCAACAAATTCCTTTATTTCATAATTTATGTGACATGTCTGAACACTGGTTTGTCATGTTGGTTGCTTTTCATATTAATTATCAGTAAAACGGTGCTGCACATTTTTGTTTATAAATGTTGACACAACTCTTTAAAAATGAATATGTGGCCATTGACGGTTAATAGTTCTTTTGTGTGTACTTTGACAAGTTGCTGTCTCTAAAGGTTGTACCAATTTACTTCCCCACAAGCTTTTTATTAGATATCCCGTTTCCCCAGATGCTCCCAGATGCTATTATCATTTTTAAACCTTGCAAATTTGATCAGCAGAACATGATATTTCATTGTTGCTTTAATATTCTTTTGATTACCAGAAAGTTTTCACATTGTCCTGTATTCATAGGTCATGTGTCATTTCCATAATTTCTCGTTAAATAGCTTTATTAAGCAATTCTCAACCTCTGCTTATGTCCTTCCAAATTCTTTTCCTCAGCGTGCAGAGATCTTCCCGGATAAACATACAGTTCTCACTAGTACCAGCCATACTTGTTGGTTTCTCTCTGCTCCAACTTTAACAGTGAATTTCCATCTGAATCTCTAGGCTGCTGACCTTCTCCATCGCGCCTCACCTTTTCTGTGCCTTCAGAGCTTAAAGAGCATAACATTTCCAGCAAGAAAACCCAGAAAATCCACTCCTACCTTCACGGTTCTTTTATTTGGGAACCTAAAGCAAAGCCGTCTTAGTAATATGAAAGTTAGTTTTACACACACACAGAATTCTTGTCCAAGAAACCACGCAGAAAACCTGCCGACCTAACTTGAAATGGTTCTTCTCTAAGTTAACAATAACGGCTACTTCTGAGTCCTTGGGAACGCTCCGCTTTATTCTTATCGCTATCCCCGCATTATCTGCATCTTTCTTCACATCCATCCCTTCCTCAGCAGCATCTGCTGTCTGCAATTTATTGACAATGTTCCTGCTACAACTTGCCTTCGCTTTGTTTGTTGTTACTACTGTTCACAGCTCAATAAGAAATGTTAGCATTTTCAATGGTAAAAGTCACAGCTAATTTGGAGAGTAAATGTATTGTAGATAGTCAGAGATTCAGTGAACTCTTAGAGGACCGTTGTATATAGTTTGTCATATGTGGTCTCTTTATAAGCTTTACAGGCCTGGTAGCAATTTTTCAAACTTGACCAAAATTGTGTTTATAGACTTTAAAAAAAAAAAAGAACCTTAACAAACAAAAAGAGAGATGATTTGTTTTTTATTCCGCAGAATGTCTTAAATTTTAATTGTCAGAGAACATAATAGCATAGACCAGTAGCGTCTAATGGAACTTTCTGCACTGATAAAATATTCTAAATCTAAACTGTTCAGTATTGGTTTTACTGGTGCGTTTGGCTGCCAGCACTTGAAATGTGGCTAGTGACATTTGGGAATTGAATTTTTAATTTTATTTCCTTAATTAATTTTAATTTAAAGAGATACATGTGACTAGTGGTTACCATATTGGACAGGGTAATAATGGGCCATATATGCATATTTAAATAAAATATTTATTGCAGATGTAATATTTACAGAACATACATTTTATTTCTAACTTGCCTTGAAAAAAACCTTAGAACTTTTGATATGATTAAATAATACATTTTCAAATATAAATATTTCATTATAACTGATCTTCCCCCAAGTAAAACAATTTGTAATTTTGATTGGCTAGTAGGATACCTCCATTATAATTACTTAGCAACTGTAATTAAAAAAAAAAAGTCATGTTGACGACTATGGAGGAAATGAATAATCTGGAAAAAACTGAAGATATTTTTTCTTTCATAACTCAATTAAATCTCTTTTAGAAGAACTGAGCCTCTCTTTTCATTCTCAAAGTTACCAGGTTCTTTCATTCATTTAAGGACACACTGATCCACAAATCCTTTAGTAAATTGGGTCATCTTACCTACTTGGTCCTCAAAATGGAAAGCACTTCAAAATTATTCATTTTACAGCAGATAAAATTGCTTCACTTTCCAGCCCAGCTTCCTCGGGTGCTTTGGTTCCCACATAAGCTTTTGCCCACTCAAACCTCAACAAAAGGAAAAAGAAATAGAAATCATGACATTTTCCCCATAAAATATCCTCTCATAAAACTCTTCCAAGATAGAACGTGTTATGCAAAGTGATGTTCTATTGTTTAATACATCACTGCAAACATACCCTATTTGGTATGCTTGATTTTTTTAGAAAGAAGCAAGTATTTAAGAATTTTCTGGATGTTAGAAATCACTGGTTAGTTAGTTTAACATATTTTAAAATGTTTTTTAGAATCTATGAACAAAACAATTCTTTCAGGGACTTGTGGCTAAACTGTGTTTTTTTTTTAATCTTTTCATTCATTTATTCATTGCCTTTTTATCCTATACCAATATCAGGTAAAATAAAGTTTTACCAATACAGAGATGTGTCTCAATTTAATCAGTCATTTCTAATGTAAAATACAAAAATTCACAGAAAGGACTTCAATACATTACTAAAAATTCAAGACATTTAAACATTTATGTATTTAGGGGCGCCTGGGTGGCTCAGTGGGTTAAGCCTCTGCTTTCAGCTCAGGTCATGATCTCAGGGTCCTGGGATCAAGCCCGGCATTGGACTCTGCTCAGCAGGGAGTCTGCTTCCCCCTGCACTGCCTACTTGTGATCTCTGTCAAATAAATAAATAAATAAACTCTTTTTAAAAAATTTGATGTATTTTATAAATATCTATTGAGTACTTATTAGGCTAGGATTTATTGGTCTAAGGAAGAGAAACCCAACTTAATGTACTTTTATTTCATTCAGTAAAGTGAATCAAGAGCTCATTTTTGCAGTGGTTACCTTACTATGGAAGGAATAAGAAAGTAGTCAAAATAGTTCTCAAAAATAATCTGAGTAGAAAAATCTAATTTTTATATCAAGGTTATCTGCCTTTTTAATTTTAAATTATGGCCTCAGATTCAATTTTCTTCTTTTCTCTATCATGTTTGCCTTCAGATTTATACTTTGCTTTGCCTTAATTATTTCTCATTTTTTCCCTATTACATAATGATTATTTCTATTTAATTTACACTTCCCTACTACACAGAGAATATTTCCATTTTTAACTAACACTGGTTGGATACCTTTATAAACATGTCCAAATGTTAATTTTTCCAGTTGGATTTTTTAATAGGAAGTTTAGTTTCTTGGAAATGTAGGCGATTTTTCTTACATAAGTGCCAAACATCTGCATGATTTAGCACTAAAAGCTTTTAAAAACTTGATTTTAAAAATGATAAATCTTACTGCATTTCACCCAATTATTGGATTGAAGAAAGTCATGATATTACCAATGTACATTACAGAATCTCCCCATAAGTCTCAGGAATAAAGAGGTATGTTCCCCCTAGAGGAAGCACCATGTTCAGAGAAACAGTTCCTAGGTCGATGGGAACCATGGTATTAAGCCTGTCATCCACAGGTCACACCAGCCCACTCAGATAATGCTTGACCACTTACTGTCCCAGTGTTTGTTCTGGTTCTCTTCTTGGACAGAGGGATTGCTGAAGAAAATCAGAACATGCATCTTGTTTAAGTCGTTAGTAAATATACGTGGAAGGAAGAGAAAAGTGAAGATTGGTTTTAGATGACATTTCTGATTTTCTTTATGCTTGTTTAAGTAACTTATGAAATCTGGCCATTTGGGTTTTAGTAATGGCCTGAAACTTCACAAGCAGAGATGAACGATGAGAAGAAAATCTAAAAGGCACAGATTAATACTCCATGGCCCTCTAAATTTTATGTTGTCTTAGCTGAAATTAATTAATTATTATTTAATAGAATTAGAACTACAAAAGGAATAAAGAAATGTTTGAAGCAAATCATCTTCTGTCTGTAGATGCTTGATGTAATGAAGCCAACCAGCTATTTTGGATAGTGGATTACATTTTTGTAAATCACTGCTGTAATGGTCTTTCTCTCTCTCTCTCTCTCTTTTTTCTCAAGAGTCTCTCTCTCTCTCTCTCTCTTTTTTTTTTCCCATGTCTTCCTGGTGGGAATGAACTTGTATTTGCACAGTACGTACTCTTTACATTAAAGAGTTCTCACTGAATGGTGCTGTGTTGTGGTCTCATTTGGAACTTGAAAAGAAATAACCATTTGGGGCCAGTCACAAAGCATTGGCAATGCATAAGTAAGGCCATGCTAGCAAATCATTTACTTGACAGTTCAGACAATATTAAAATATTTATATAAATGGAAGAATCCGCCAATTTAGGAAATTACTCATACATTCTCTATGTGAATGTTAGCTTTAAAGACAGGCAAATAAACTAGATCATGGCTAACCAGGCCACAGGGTACTCATTAAACTGTGTTCATTTCGGCCAGAGTGAATATTGATTGGGAGAGGATTCCTGGTGTTTCCACATGATTACTCTGTTCCCTCCTGTTAATATTGCTTGGAATTTCTAAAAAAATGGAGTTCATTAGTCATACTTTGAATCATATCACCTTAAGATTTTGGATACTAAACTTTATTCTCTACATGTTAGTCTGCTCAGAGATTTAGTTTCTTTTATTGTTTTTTTTATTATTATTTTTAAAAGCCCCTAACAAGTATTATAGTCAAACTTGGTTTTGTAAAGTTTTAAGAGAACAGTTATAGCTGTGTCAGTACTACTAAGACTGAGTTTTTGGTACAGCATTATTTTGGCTGACTTTCTAAAGAAGACAGATGAGCTAAATACATTTCTGGAATCAAATGAAAGCTTCTAGTATTGGCAGGAGCTACCAGTAAATACATTCCTAATTACTTGTTTCTGACAGGGGTATCTCTGAAATACAACAAAAATGACCATTTGGAAGCTGTCATTAATTGGCAGGTCATCAAACAAAAATCATTCTCATTAATTTTAGTTTTGTTAAACTCATTTCATCCCCATAGTTGGAGGGGTCTGAGCAGGTGATAGAATTAGCAAAGCAAAAAAGGTCACCTTCCCTTAACCCTATATGCATAATCAATAATTAACTTCCAGAGGCTTCACAGTCATTATGTCAGTAGTTTGAGATTTTCAAAGTATAATGTGAAATGAAGAGAAAACTAGTATTTTAAGCATCTGCAAATATGATAGAGCAAACTTGAGTATGAGGGACTTAAAAAACCCCCACCCCAGTGATCTCATGACAAAGCTGTGTTATTTTGTGTTATTTATTTCCAAGAATAAAATTATTTAGTAAAATACAAGGGAAAGCAGTATATAGGAAGGTGTATTATTTAGACAAAGTAAAACATGGGTAATCCTTTTATGTGTCTTAAAACTTAAAAAAAAAAGTGTGCCTCAAGAACCTTATAAATACCATGAAATTAATATTTTCTCTAATGTTGATAAACTTTATACCTTGAAAATTATATATGCACCTTTCCTTATACCAAAAAGAAATGAATTATATTATGGTTCTTAAGCAGTGTTTTCCAATCTGGTAAACCTGAAGATGTATTTGGCAAATGGCTCTAGAACCTCTCCAACCCCCTTGGGGCCACCCTTCTTCCTCTTTGGGAGTAGAATTTCATGGTGAATCATCAGAAATGAGTGAAAAGATATGAAAGGATAAAAGTAAAGATATGTGTAGGTTATAAGTAGATATTTAACTTTGCTCCTGGATATGTAGGTATATCTACATTTCCTGAACACTTTTAATAAAAGATACCTCAGTATCTCCTGGACACCATATTCTTGCTCTATGTCCTAGAAGAGATCACTGTTGGGTCAATTGACCTTAGTTAAAATTTTAATTCTCAAAGCTAATGTCAAAGACAATTTTTGGAAACCTTATTTCTGAGCCTTCGTGTGTCTTCAGTGAGTTTAGGTCTATAGAAATAGACCATTACACACAGCGTGTGACCAGTGTGATGTATGGTTGACCTACTGAACATGTATTGAGCACTTGCGGTATGAAAGGGATTGTTCTAACCAATTTGCATTTATTATCTCATTTTAGTTGTCAAAACGACTCAGTGGTATAGGTACTATTACCTCTATTTCATGGATGAGGGAACTGAGATACAGAGAGGCTGACAAAGGATCCCAGGGTGACACAGATACCAATCTAGCAGCAGTGCTAGGATTTGAACCACCCAACACTGTTCAAGAACATGTACTATCAACCATGATGACATATGACGTCCCAAGATTAGAGACCATGATATTTTTCTCAATAAACTTATAGCTTCCCGAATAATTCCTGAGAGATATGATAGTATTCAGGAAATGGCTTTCTGTCATCACAGGCATTTCAAGAGCTAAATAAAACGCTGATAACATTACTTTTCCACTTCTATTTACCAAACTCATACATGCTCATTAACATAAAGCTCAGGTCTTTTTTTAATAGGAGATTTTAAGTATATTTCATCAAGTCTTGATTATAATAAAATATTTGCCATATTTATCTGACATTTAATTATTAAACCTTGTGTCAGAGTCTCTCATCTAGCCTTTTCCTCAGGGGTACTGTTGAATTTGCTGATGAATGATTATAAATTCGTTCATGCAATATAAGTACTAATTATTAACCTTCCTCAGATATGAGATTATATGTTTAATAAATATCAGCACTAAATTTTTAAGGTGATTTAAGTTCTGTTTTTCTCTTATTAAAGAAATTTCCTTCTAAACCTTTAAAGCACTCGGACTCATATTCTCATAAAAAGTAACTTTATTTAGGCTGTGATTTTTTTTTTTTCAGTATATCATAGGTAACAATGGTTTGGAGCCCCTGTTAGTTAAGTGGGGTATCTGAGACCATAATCAACATTTCAACCTCACTGATTAAAAAAAGACTTCCAGATATATCAGCATATGATTTTCAGGGTTTTTTCTTATAATCAATCTCTTCACAGGGATTGATTATTTTAAATCTTCATTTTAAAAACAGCTTGGGTAAAAAGTATATCATTCTACATTCATTATCAGTTGTTGTTTTATAGGCAAAGACATCTTGAAAGACTTTTTTCTGTTTTTGTTTTTACAGATGTCCGAAGAAGAACAATTTATGAATATCACCGAGTAGAGCTACAAATGTCAAAAATTACCAATATTTCAGCTGTGGAGATGACACCCTTACCTAGTAAGTTCCACATGAACAGAGCTAGGTGGAAAGTTTAATGATCTGATCTGTTTATGCATAAATATCTTCCTCTTGTGTGTCTGTGGGGGTAGATGGGTGATTTTAATTTTGGTTGAGCAATCCTTTTTTTTTTTTCCCCCTCCATGCTGCCAATTAGTCTTGATAAACCTATTCTGTCCTGTTTCCTAGCATGCCTCCAGTTTAATGGTTGTGGCCCCTGTGTATCCTCTCAGATTGGCTTCAACTGCAGTTGGTGTAGTAAACTTCAAAGGTAAAAAAGAATAATACAGAAAATTTAAAAATTTTACAAAGATTTGTTGTTTCTATCTCTTCCATTGAATTTTAGATGTGTCAGGTGTGTTGATTAGGTATATATGAACAAATGTATATAAGTTAAAAAAAAATGACCAAAAGGCAAAAAAGTCCTCAAGATTTTAAGGAATTTTAGTATTTTCCTTTGATTACTCAAAATTACCAAAAACCTTCAGAGTCAATAAAATAGTTACCTGATATACATTTATTATCTCTATGAGGCTTAAACTAGATGGTGGATTGATAGGTCTATAAATTGATGCTCTTGGCCCATATTCTTCAGAAGACATGGTACGACATATCATTACTATAACAAGGACAGTGTATGCATGATCACATGCAAATTCTTAGTAAATTCCAGTGAATATCTCAAAGATTACTAGCAAAGGTTAGAGATATGCTCTAAAGTTAGGGAATAAAGTGACCCTTACTGACCTCTTCGTAAACAGAATGCGTGGTCTGATTTTTCATCAATCACCAAGAGGAGTTTCTAGTCCATAGAGGTTTTCAGAGAATGAATGATCATTTGTTAGAAATATGGAGCAAAGACTTAACTGTGTTTTGTTATTTACTCAACCATTTTGTGCATCAGTTATATCCCAAGCACTGGGAAAGTAGCAGCAAATAATACTGGTGTGGTCCCTACCTGCCCACCCTCCCACTCCCCCGCCACCCCACCATAGAGTTTACAGTCTGTCTAGGTATAAGTCCCCGTTCGCCTTCAGAGTCTATGAAGAGTTCTCCCCGCCGGTGAAGAACCGAGTCTTCAGGCTCTTCCTGTGTGCTTGTTGCGTCAGGGCTTCTTGTAGGAACAGCCTTTGTCTTATCATCTTGCTGCAGCATTTGCTCTAATGATAGAGACATGTTCGGGAACACTTTCAATGCTATTGAAGTATAAAGAATAGAATGCCAAGTCCTTGATAACAAGCTTTCAGAAACATGTTTAACTTGCTAACTTTGGGGCAACCAGTACAGTATTGTGGCTAGAACATTATTTATTATAACCTCGGTTTTGTTTTCAGTGCAACCTGTTCCCGTAATTTCCTTTGTGCCGTGAATGTCAAATAACGAAAAAGCAAGCAGGAAATTAACATTCTTCAAAGCAGATTTTAACTTTCCTATATCTCCAGAGTGAAAAGAACTGCTTTACAATAAAGAGTTTGTGGACATTTGTATTCATATATTGTTGACATTCCATAAAGATTATATGCACATTGGAAGTTATTCAAAATCGGATTAGATGACAGCCAAAACACATCTCAGGAGATGGCATTTTAATATGTTCAGTTAAGTAACACTGAGTTCACACATGAGATACTCCCAAAAGAATTAGTAGAAGGCCCTGGCTTGAGGTGTGCACCTAATTCAAGTTCCAGTTCAGTGCTCACCACCTTTGAGAGGTCTCCCTAAATCACAAGTCTGCGTGAGGTGCCCAACTCTGGTGTTTCTCGGACATCTGGGAGAAACTCCATCATCAGCAGTCACCTTAGTTCTCATGGACTCTTGTTAGTTTGTCTGTTGCCTCTGCTAGGCTGTGGCTGTATTGAGGGTGATTGGTCTTTATATCTCCAGAACCTAAGAATTTACCTGGTACTGCAGAAAGTGAATGAATGAGTCAAGGAATGAATGAATGAATGATCATTAGGTTCCAAATGAAGGAATCATGATTAGATTTGTCTGGGAACTGGGGCACCTGGGTGGCTCAGTGGGTTAAGGCCCTGCCTTCGGCTCAGGTCATGATCTCAGGGTCCTGGGATCAAGCCCCTCATTGGGCTCTCTGCTCAGCAGGGAGCCTGCTTCCTCCTCTCTCTCTGCCTGCCTCTCTGCTTACTTGTAATCTGTCTGTCAAATAAATAAATAAAATTAAAAAAAAAAAAAAGATTTGTCTGGGAACTAAGGGTTTCTGAAGATGAGAGACTTTCAGTGCTGAAGCTAGGAAAGTCAAAGGAAAACCAGGAAAGGTAGCCACCCCCGCCAGATTACCATTAGGATAGTTCTCAACTGAAATAATATCATTGTAGTTGAAGGTTTGGGACACTAGTGTAGAAATCTATCTTCCAGCAACCATTTCATTATTTTTTAAAAAATATTTTTGGTGAAAATATATGTATTTTTATATCTATCTGTCAGTCAATCAATCTATCTATGTTTAAATATATGTTCGAAGTTCCAAAACAAGCAATTTTGCGTTGTTGCAAATGGCATTATATTAATACTTCTGTTTTATTGAGAGATTGCTCTGCCAGACATAGTATCAAGGAGTTTTCAGATGTATTTAGTTTGTGCAAACTTCTTACAGTGGAGGCAGTCGAGGCTTACAGGAGCCAGTTGTTGGTGCAGGGTCTCCAGCTTATAAGACATCTGTGTGACTCCCAGCCTGTGGTCTTAACATCTCACCTGCCTTGCCTCACACCTGCCAGGATGCAGATGAACTAAGCGAGTTAATCTTCATTACTTCCTGAAAAGGAGCAGACACAATATTGGAAAATAAATATTTTTGTCACTGAGGCTGCAGGAAAATCTCATGGTGTTGAAATTGGCATAAGAAGAATGCAAAAGAGAACCGAGCAAAACATAAGACTTCCGTGCATTATTGAAAGCATCATCGTTGCTTTAAAAAGATTAATTGAAAAAGGGAAAGTGGCGATGCATATGAATAAGGAAAGAATTCATCAAAGAACACTACTTTAAAAACTACAAGTTTTCTGCATGTTACCATTTGGTGTTTTGCTGAATACCAAACACTGGTTTAAAAATCTAGGATTTACTTTTAATTCTTCAGCAACTCAGTTATATACATATCAAAACCTGCTTAATTAATTGGTTTAACTATGGCTCATTGCACTTTTGTTCAATTTAATTTCCCTACTGCATTTTATTAATTTCTCCTTAGACTTGTGAGCTTCAAAACTTTGCTTTTGCTGCCCGGAAGCATTTCCCCAGACTTTAGAGCTTTTATTAACAAGTTCAATAAAACAAGAGCAGTCTTACCCTAAGCAGCACAAAAATAGCCTCTCAGATTTTTTTCTTCCATTCTTTTTACTTTCTCCTTTGTGCTCATTTACCCCTGAATGATAATCAGTTGGTGGTGATTATTGAACTCACAAGTCGGGCTTGCTCCAAAAAGATAAGATATTTTTAATTGGCTTGTTTATTTCCTTTAATTCCTATTTTTCAGGAAGCAAAAACTAAGGTAAAATGTTTCTAAGGGCTTCTCCAAGGTCTAAAGGAATTTGAGTTATAGAACATTTAATGAGATCCATGATCAAAAATGTTTACTTCTAATAGGTGGCCCATTACTTGTAGGTGAGAATGCTTTTGTTTCTTCACTGAAAACAGAAGACCTGAATCAACCATTTTCAACCATATCTCCTATTTTCACTCATTCAACAAAAATTTCCAAGTGTCTTTGTGTTCAGATTAATATCCTAAATTATGAGTCCAGTGGTAAACAAACTTCCTTCATGGAGCTTACATTTTTAGTATGAAGAGAAAGAATTTAAGCAAACAGATGTGCAAAAAATAGTCTTGGCAGTGATGAGTGCTATGGCAAAAGCAATAAACAGAACATTATAAGGGAAAATATAGCAAAATAAGTAAGAATAACAAGAGTTTATTTGTTGGTAACATGCTAAGCAACTTAACCTTTTGAAGGGACCTTGGTTTCATTAGCCTTTATCATCTGAACGTCTCGCTTGAGGACAAGTTCAGTTTGAGATGTCTATCAGACTTCAAGTGGAAATGTTGAGTAGGTGGGAACATATAAGCCAGAAATTTGGGAAGAGGTTGTGGCTGGGCATTCAGATTGGAGAGTCATTATCATATAGATAGTATTTAAATTCATGGAGCTAAGTGAGATCAGCTATGGAGAGAGTGTAAATTGAAAATAGAAGAGATTCCGGGAGCTAGTTTCTGGCATGGCATAATGAGGTATGATGCTAAATTTTAATTATATAAAATTATTTTAAAATATATTTATATACATGTCTATATAGACAGAGAATACCTCTGAAAAGATACATAAGAAATTGATAATAATATTTGTCTCTGGAGACAGGCATGAGGATGAGTATTACTTTTTATTGTGATTATGTATTCTTGTGTATAACTGGAATTTTTGCCGCATGGAGTAGAAGACAAAAGGAGGAATCAACAAAGGAGAAATGAGAGAACATAAATTCAAGGGCAGAAATGTAGCTTTCCTCATTTTAGTGTCTTCCACAGCACCTAACACCATGCCTAGACTAATATAGCAAGCCATGGACTGACCATGCAGATGATCAAGGCCGGAAATTTGCACTTTCATGAGAATTCTAATTGGTCACGTTGGCTGTTCCCATCCATTGACTTTGTCAATATCGACCATATGGCTACCATAAGGACTAAGCTGATGTTTAGCATAACATGTCAGTATTTATAATTAAGCAGATTAAGAACTGAGGAGTTAGTCTCTTGGTGTGTCAGTTTTAAAGAATTTTCTTCATTTTATTTACTTAGCTCGGATCAAAGTCATAGGACTACAGGTAAAAATTTGGGAATAAATAATTTCCATGATTCCACCCATCAGAAGAATAAATAGAACAAATAAACCCCTACTAATGGTAAAGACATGAAGCTACTGAATACTAATATCACATGTTTACTTAAGAAGATATATGAGATGAAAAAATCTTCAAAATCTTCAAAAAAATCTTTTTGAATAACTCTGTTTGTTTCGACCCATTATTTCTGTTTCATTTCCTTGAACATACTATGGCACTGGCTGTTATTTTCCACTGAATGAACTGGATTTCTTTGCAGTAACAAAAAGAAAAATTGGGAAAAAAAGTATCATGTGTGGTATATTTCAAAATTTTTGAAATGTATAAAGTCAGAGATAGTGGCTAATAATTCATTAATGATAGAAAATGTGTTATCAACCTAAATTAATTAAAGATGAAAAACTCTTTATAGAGGCACAACTAATTTTTTGAAAATAGAATGTACTCATTATCATATGCTCCTTTAGCTTACAGAAATTAAACTACCTAGGTTTGAGAGAAGAGAGAAATGGAGAGAACAAATTTAAATAATGCAGCCAATTCAACCTTTCCCCAATCAGTAATCTTAACACTTCTGAATAGGAGCACCAAGGAGACTTGAATATATCTATCTCCTTTGGTTTTATTTTGATGTACCCCTAAACACATAGGCACATTTGCAGGATTGAGTGTGACTTTAGGGTTTAAGGAAACAACAGATATTTTTCATACCACATGATCCTAAAATAAAGCCAACAACTTCATCTAGGATCAGCCAAAATCCAACAGTCCATATTGACTTTAGAGGAAGAAGTAGTTTTATGAAAAGAGTGGCAGGCTCCTGAGAGGACTGTACTAAGGGAATTTCAAACATGTTTGACTCAGTATGATTTCTACCTACTTACTCACCTCCATATCTAGCCTGCAAGTAAGGTGCAACTCCACTGTTGCACCTACTTGCACTGTAATCCTCAGAGGGCCATATAAAGCATTCTGTTAGTCTCATTTAGTTTTAATCAATCTAGTCCAAGATTTCAAGATTAAAAAGAGAGGATCAGAACACCCACAATTGTTGAATGGCATTCGAGGTATTCTTAGGATATATGGCCCACTCTGAACTTTATACAATTAAGACTAATCAGCAGGGTATAATCATGCTTGTCTAAATGTACCTTTTATATCCTGGGCAAAGCCATAGCCTGTAACCGTTTTGAGAGTATGGTTGAAGTTCATATTTGAGGCTACTAGGATACTACACATTTACATGATTCTTTCACATAAGGAAATCCATTGGCTTTGGTGATCAAGTGTGAAGTCCACACCTAAATTGGGAAGTCCAGCAGCCCTGATCCAAAATTAATTATAACTCTAGGCTTATTACCATGGATTGGGGTAAAATAAATTTCTACTCTGAAATGCCCTGAATTTCAGATGGACGTTTAGAATTCACCAAGCTTTAAGAATTTTCAATAAACTTTTGTTGATCTGTGTTTCAATATGCTGACTTTCTTTCAAGTTGAAATCACCTCCATCTGCTCATCAGAATTACAGATTAGTAATATTTTGGTAGCTGAAAATGTTATCATTTTTAATAAACTGTATGTTAGGTTTAAATATGAAATATGAAGTTATTTATAACTAACGTAATCTATTTTTGTCTTTGAAGGAAAGTTATGTCCTTACTGAAATATCAGATCCAACAAAATTATTTAATTGATGACAAATTAATTAGAACCCTTTATTGTCATGCTGCCTAGTCATGATAGACAGGAAGAAGAGAATGCTGTCATTTCTGACTGATGTCAGAAATGGCTGAAGTCATCAGAGAAACAGTAATCTTTAATTATATACTCAGCAGCAATGAATAAGGTCTGAAAAGGTCTGAAAACTGGGCTGAAAGTGGTGAGCCCAGTAGCCCACGTCTAGGCCAAATGAGATTCTTGCTCTTCAGTGAGTTCTTATCAAGTATATTGGACTTTCTGTGTCCGGGAGAACCAGCCAGCCAAAGTTCAGGAGGAGCCCAGAAGTGAGGAAGCATTCCTGCTTTACTCGAAAGGAATCAAAATTCTCCCAAATGCGTAGTAGAGAGACAGTCCTGTTTTGTTGTCCTCAGTGGATTAGACTGGATGTCTGAATACCTAATGGCCCAGCCAATGTTAGCTGACTGATCTTGGACAAATCAATAAACTCTTTGACTGTACATCTTGAAATGTGAAATGCATAACTCATCTAGACATATTTGATCCTAGTACTCTTTAATTCCGAATGGCTGTAGGTTCAGTAGTTCTCAATTATTAGTACAGTTAAAATTGCCCCAGGAGCCTGTTAAAATGCAGATTTCTCTGAATCTCAGCAAGGGATTCCTATTCAGTAGGTCCAGAGTGGAGTCCAGGAATTGAACTTTTTAATAAAGCTCTTCTGGAGACCCTAAGTAATCTGAGACGAGCACAGTGGAAATTCTGATCTTGTACAAATGGGTTGAGAGTCTCGTAAGCCTACAGTGGTTACACGGAAGTTGTGTGGAAACACTTATTCTTACTTTGGAATAGAGAAATATAGAAAAATATTTGAAGATAAAAATAGTTGTTTTTAAAATCCATTAGGAGTTAATGAAATAGGTGTTGATAAAAGAAAGCAAGAAATTTTGGATAAGTACAGTGTATGTAATAAATAATTCAGGAGATTTGGGAACATTGTTAGCTAGTTAAAATCACTGGAACATCTTTGCTTTCTGAATTTTTATTAAATCACTGCTACTAAAGTAGAAATTCACTGTTCTAAGGTGAATTCTAGAAATTCCATACAGCCAAGATAATTTTTAGATGTGCAGTGTTCCTAAGAGGTAAACTGAATTTGAATTTATTTTAGTGCAATTTATAATCCTTTCAAATTCAAATAAAGGATCTTAGCATTTCAATTAATTATCTTGTTCTGAAAAACAAAATTGTCTTTTAAGAATACACATTTTTTTAAAAGATTTTATTTATGCATTTGATAGAGAGAGATCACGAGTAGACAGAGAGGCAGGCAGAGGGAGAGGGGGAAGCAGCCTCCCCACTGAGCAGAGAGCCCAATGCGGGGCTCAGTCCCAGGACCCTGAGATCATGACCTGAGCTGAAGGCAGAGGCTTTAACTCACTGAGCCACCCAGCCACCCCAAGAATACAAAATTAAAATCTTTTTTTTTTCCTTTTCAGCATTCCAAGCCTAGCTTTAACAAAAGTGTACTAGTTCTTTTTGTGTGAATTAATTGTAACAGTGTAATAAGCTATAATGTTATTTATTCATGACATGAAAGGATTTTGAAGTACGCTCTGATAGAATAATTTTGAAAAGATCTATAAGATAACTAGCAACAGAGTTGACCTTTGTGGAAATTGCCATGAATTGAAAATTGGCATAAAGAGAGATTATTACCGTGTCATCATATTTCCTTTTGTAGAGTTTGAATTTTTATCACATGTACATATTACCTATACTGAATGAATCAATCAACAAACAAATACATATTTTTAAAACAAAGAAAGGAAATGTATGTATTAAAATATACTAGGAAACATTGGATATTCTTTCAGAAAATTCTGAAGTTAAAGAAATTTTCAGAAGCAGACAATTATCAATTCTTTTTTTTCTTAAGATTTATTTATTTATTTTGAGAGGGAGAGAGAGAGACCCATGCATGTGTGCACCGGGACGGTGGCGGGGGGGGGGGTGGTGGGCAGGGGAGGGAATCTTCAAGCAGTCTCCCTCCTGAGCATGGAACCCAACATAGGGCTTGATCTCATGACCCATGAGATCACCACCCGTGGGTTCAGGACCCAAGAGTTTACAACCTAAGCCAAAATCAAGAGTTGGACACTTAATTGACTGAGCCACCCAGGCACCCTTATCAATTCTGAATATATAGGCTACATTTCTTTCCTCTGGAGAGATGCGACTGGATTTATTAGCCTTTTGGATATATAATGCATATAATTCTATTTATTTTTTTTAGAAGAATTGAACTGTGGTTTTGTCTATCATTTCTTCTATCTATCAATCATCCATTTTGCGTTTTGGCCTCTCTCTCCTTTTTGCCATGGCCATCTGCCAGTCTCTGAAGATGGTTGTGAATACAGAATAGGCACCAACTTCGTTTTTTCCAAACTCAAAAGCAACAGGTGCTTGAGCCAAGTCTCCTGATAACCAAGTCCCACCTGAAATATCAAGGCATTCTTTTAAGTTGTCTTTGATTTCCCATCAGTGAATGCTGTGTTTGCATTCCATCTGAACACCATTTGGCAAGCTAGAAATATTTAGTATCGCATCTGTTTATAGCTGCTTTTTCAAGATTAACCAAGTGATTTTTAAAGTCTTACTTATGTTTTAACCAGCTGTGGTGACTACATTTTCTATGGTTATAATTTGGAAAATTAAACATCAACAAACGCAACCTAAAAACATATATGGAGTATCTACAAATGGGACGTTTCAGCGCTAAATTACATGTTCCAGTCCCTTAACTTGCTTGCACTAATGTAGTAATGAGTTCCCCTGGAAATAATTGAGAGTTAATTGTCCAAGAGTGAGATTGATTTTGTTCAAGTTAAAAACAGTAGGTGCTGAATTATTATGGAAAAAAAATATTTGTAAAGGACAAGGAATAAAAATTTAAAAGCAAAAAACAAAATTCACAGTTAGTTTCTGTTAAAAAAGAATTGACATGACTATTGAGTATCCGGGAGCCTCAGATTAATATTCAGATTGAAAAGACTGACCTTATGGTAAAAAAGAAAAATTTTAATAAGTAGTTTATGGTTTAATTACTTGTTTTGCCAGGAATCTAATGTGAAAATATAGAAAGACTTTCAAAATACAATGTTTGTACTCCAGCCAGGTCTTTAGAGACTTATGTAAGAAAATGATTAAAATGTCAGTGGGATAGTTTCTGATTTTTTGCTTTCTGCTAAAATCTACCCCCAAGAAAAGTTGAAATATGACTATGCCTTATTTCTTGATATGAAAATACTACTTTACTTAAGATATTTTTGAAATTTTCTTAATGCTAAAGAGTTTATTTACTGTCAAGTCCTGAGTCAGAGATCCAACCTTACCCTGCCCAGAATTTTTGGAGAAATTTTATGATAAGAATCCTGTCTTTGGTGGAAAAGTGCAGAAAATCCAGTAATCCAGCAATGTGTGGAATAGTCCAGTTATTTCTTTGGGGTTTTTTTTTGAAGATTTTATTTATTTATTATGAAAGACAGAGGCAGAGGGAGAAACCAGCTCCCCACAGAGCAGGTAGCCCCACTTGGGACTTGAACCTAGAACTGTAGGATCGTGACCTGAGTCAAAGGCAGACACGTAACTGACTGAGCCACACAGGCATCCCTATTTCTTTGGTTCTAAGAACATCTAGAATAGCACTACTCTAAAAATGTATCTTTTTATATAAGTTTAGGGCAAGTTGACTTAAGCTCTTACCCATTATTAGGGAAAGCAAAGAAGGATGTTTCAGGATAAAATAAGATTTATTGGTTGAACAAGATTAGCATTCAAATTTTCCTTTTCTGAGCTACTGTGAAGGGGATTTGCCAATTCTGGATTAGTGAGACTCATTTTTTTTTCTCCTTCCTTGAGAGCCACTTCCCCCCCACCCTCATCTCTAGAATGTTTCCTTCAGTGACAATTCACAGTCAAGGGGGAACAATTCTCTCCAAGAATCGTGACATTGGCTGCAACAATTTCTAATGATAGGCTGTCCTAAAAATACACAGGTTTTATAGTCCTAAAATAACATCACTGACCACCAGTTAAGACCTCTGTATTGGCCTGTGCCCTGAGCAGAATTCGTCTCTCCCTCCCCTGCACTTCGCTAGCACACAGGTTTGTTTTATCTTTGCCCAGATTTTCTGCCACTGCTGCTGTCCAACCACATGAGCTTCGAAAGCAAGGACAGGGAATTTGTTTTAAGGGTGAGAATGCTTTACATAGAGAAGTGCTTAACATAATTCTAATAGCTACCTTTTATTCTGTATTTACTATGTGTCAGGCATTGCATGAAAACTATCATTTCCACTTAACTCTTTTAATTCACTTGTCTCATTCTATCCTTGGTCTGTAAAGGACCATCCAGAGGTAAGTGTTCAGGTCCCTGTTTCATCAATTTAGGAAATGAGAAATTAGGAAGGTTAAGGAGCTTAGCCCAGGTCACTAAACTAGTAACTAGTTTAAATCTTGGTGGAGCCATGACTTAAAGTATTTTTTTTTTTTAAGACAGAAGGTTGGAGAGACGAAGGAGAAAAAAAAATAATAAATGCTAGGGTTGAAATTTTTCTTAAATCTTTCATGCCTAATGTTAGCACATGTAACTTTGCTAGGTAATCTAAAGCCAATATTCATCAGGAAAGGGGAAAAGACCCTTCCCTTGCCTACCAAAAGGGTCTTATTAGCTAATTTACACTAACCTCTTTCAAAACTTATTTGAATAGTTTGTTGTAAAAGATACATACAAAGTTTCCTTTAACAATAATTGAGGTTATATTTGTGTAAAGTACACAATTGGCAAGAAAGAGTCCTCAGGGAAAAAAAAATTGGGAGAAAATGATAAAAATAGCACATAATGTTCTAAGGGGGAGGAAGATTTGTGAATAATCCATTAAAATTGCATACAGCAAAAATGGTGTATAAAGGGTTTATTCTCAGAGGAGAATTAGTCCTGTATCGCTTTTTTCTATGTCAAGTTTTCTACTCATATATCAAAGATGGAGTGTAAGTAGACCTCTGCGCACCTCAGACTCGTGCACTCGGTGTATGAAAAGAGACAGTAATCTTTGATGCCGTATTTCAAAGGCATAGGTATAAAATACTTCAGAGACTCAAATTTTAGTATGCAATCTTAAACTTGGGTTCTCTAAAATAACCAAGGGAGCAAGAACATGCACATGAAAGGAGAGAAATATACAAGAAAACTTGACCAAAAGGACTGACTGTAGTCAAACACAGTATTTGTAAATAGAGATGCCTGCGAAGTGTGTCCACATGCCCAGTTTTCTTGGGACAGGTGGGCATAGGCCTGTTGTCCCCAGATCTGTTTCCTTCTGTCTCCTCCCCCCCCGCACAAAAGTGTAGCGGTTGCCACCCTCCCTAATACTGCCCTGAGAATCCTTCTAACTGCATTTGTATATTCGGGACCTGAGGCAGAGCTAGAATCCCTACAGTAGTTCCACTCTCCTCCACAAAGGTATTCCTGTGACACAGACCATATGGCCCCACAAGCCTGAACTATGTACTATCTAATCTTTTGTAGGAAAAGTTTGCCAGATCAATGGAAGACATATAACAAACACAATTAATGGGAAAAAAAGTAAACTATGTATTCTCAATAAATTACCTTAGAAGCAAATGTTGACTATCTGGTTATGTCACTGAAGTAACAGCAACACTGGGATAAATCAGATAATTCTAATGATCATCACCTAAGGAAACAGCAGGCAGTAAATGAAGGACCACGTCAAACTAACATGATAGTGTGTAAAAATAAATACCGAAAAAAGATTTTGAAGACCAAATTGATGGATCTTGTGAGCTGGGAGAATAATATGACGATTCAGGTCTAGATATCATTCTGCATACGTCTGTATAGCTTTTGCTATAAATATTTTTTTTAATCTGGCTTAAAGGGCTGTGCTCTGAAATACTAAGTCAGTTTCATGAAAAGCAAATCTGAAGAGAAAAACCACGTATCCAAGGATGTTTCTGTTAATACAAGGTGACACTAACTGTATTTTATGAAGCAGAAAATTGCTTCACACCCAAATTCTTAAAATCCTTCTCTCTTTTTTTGCTGCCTTTAATAAGACATAGAACATTTGTACACATGAGCTGCATAAAACTCTAATAGAATTAGCATTTAGTAATTTGATATTTTATATGCCTGGCAAATCTGATGTAGAATAAAGCAAGGAAATAAGGAAGCAGAACACTGTTTTATGACCAGAATCATTCCCTAAAGTGGAATGAGTTTACTAATACATTGTTAGTAATCTGCAGAAAGAACTGGGGCAATCTTAGAACAGACCCTTCCAGTCGAGCTCACAGATTTATAAGGAGGAGAGAATAATAAAAACTCAAAAAGAAGACAAAGTTTTATATACTAAAAACCACTGCTAAAAATATACATAGTATTTTTTTAAGCATTGATATTACAACTCATACTTCAAGAGGCAACTTGAACTCAGCTATATAGATATGCATATTATGTATCTCAAAATTGTCTCACATGTAGTTTTAAAATAGTAAGAAAACCATTGCAGCAAACTCTAAGTCTTAGAAGTGTTTCCACCAAAATCAATTTACTTTTACTTGGAATTATCACACTTAAGACTTTAGAAGATGACACTGAATTTATCACGAGCTGAAGATACAAATGGAGAAATATGATGTTCTTTAATCAGAATAAACTGATGAAAGGGAACAATGACTCTTTTCAAGGTTGAATGATTAATGTAAACGAATATGGACCACTGCATGTGTATAAAAGGTATTCTATTTTAACCCAGATCCTAGAAAAGTTATTTCACAAATATAATATCTTTTGAAGAATAAATGTGCATTATCAAAAAATTATTAAACAAATATCTTTTAAGAAACAGTGCTCTGCTGGTCAGGCGTTATTATCTGACATTATAATGCCTTAAATTACATTTTCTAGGGACATACAGAGAGAAAAAGAAAAAAATGCTTCTTTCTTGGAGTTCCTGTCAATGTTATATTATCATATTTTAAATGAGCTCATAGTACTTGTCTGAAAGATTTAATTACATTGTAAAATATAGTGATAACAAGCCTAGATTAATTAATGGGGTGAAGTGTACAAATGATTTAATATAATGATTTCCAACCTTTTTCTTCTCAAGCTAGAGAAACATTTTTGAAAAATGAAACTCCAAATACAAAACAGATAAAATTAGATCTGGCAGGGGGTTCACAGCCATGCCCTCCCATCTCCTTCTCACCCAGGACATCAGTCACTGAAGGCCTCTGCAACACCAAACACTGAACTCTGGGCAAAGCTTGAAAATCTGTGATTAATGCAGGTTTTCCTAGTTAGAAATACTAACCTTCCTAATCCAACCTTTCTTTCTGAAGATCATGTGCAAGGACCCAAATCTATTGAGATTAGAAACACTTAATCTCTTAAGTAATGAGAGAACCAGAAGAGAGAGAGACATGCAGCTGTCTGGATCAATTTACTGGTTACTCTTCCCGAAAAGATGGTAACAAATGTAATGGTCTCTTGTATCCCTTATAGTTATTTCCTAAATGTTTATGGTTCAAAATGGGGGTAAAGTTCATGCTATGGTTCTCTGAGAGACTAGAAAGGCCATCTTCATCTGTTTCTCTGCAGATTTCAGCCTTCTAAGGAAAATTCTGAAGCTATACATCAAAACTTAAATTAGGACAAAGACACCCCCCCCTTTTATTTTGATGAGACAATTGGCTCATGGGAGGGATTTCTGGTTCCTTGCCAGAGTCTAGCTTTGTTATCTTGGCAGAACAGAGGTAACTTAATTCATGCATAGTTGATGTTCCTCAAGAAGGCAGACAACACTGAAAGACCGGGAGCCGTTAATCTGAGCACCATGGAATAAAAGTTTATTGGTGAAAGGAGCCTTTACATTTCTTTTTCTCAG
This sequence comes from Martes martes, assembly GCF_963455335.1. Classification (NCBI taxonomy): domain Eukaryota; kingdom Metazoa; phylum Chordata; class Mammalia; order Carnivora; family Mustelidae; genus Martes; species Martes martes. Next base: position 123,190,995 of record NC_137895.1, read on the forward strand.
CCAACTTTAAGTAAAAGTCACTGCTCTGTCCACTTTTATGCATTGGAAAGTGCCATTTAAGTATAACACTTGATATGAAGCCAAGAGAGTTGAAGAAAGGGTGTCAAAAATTGGAATCCTGAAACCTCCAGTAGTTTCATTTGTGACTGTTGACTTCAATGGCTCACAGCCATGAGGAGAAATTTTTTTTTTTTTTTTCCCTTTCCCACAAGATTCAACTCTCACTTCTGTTGTACCAAGATAGCAAAGAGGAATGCTTGGCAAGAATGTTTAGATTCTGAAAAAATTCATTCATCAAAAAAAGAATATTTCTCCTCTTTGTTTAAGACCCTTTGCTTTTGTGGCTAAAGAAGCTAGCTGGGTCAGGACTTGCAGAATATCATAGATTTTTGGTTATAGATTAGGTTATTTTTTCACTAAACACTTTTGACCAGTGCTAAGTGCCATGGAGGGTAAAAAAGCATAAAATAGCTCACATTTATTGAGCACTTACTATGTCAAACACCAAAAGAGCACTTTGTTTATATTATCCTGTTTAGTTCTCACCAAAACACAGGGAAGGTTGATTTTACAATCTCCATTTTACAGAAACTGAATCTTCAATAATAACTTGCCATGGCTCACAGAGTCAAGACCTGAATCCAGTCTTATGTATTCGATTTTAAACTCATGTTCTTCCCATGGAAGTAATAAAGCCTTCAGTTTTTGCAGTACTCAGATGCAAATAATTCTGAGGAATATTGCCTGGCTGGGCTGAGAATTACTTAACTAACCATCTTTAAACACATGTCAACTATTAACTTGCTTGACTTTCCGTAACCTTGACTTCCTTCCCTTTCTTTTCCCCATATTCCCATATTAAAGGAGACAGCATTTTGTTTTGTTTTTCTGAAAATGCCCCAGTAGCATGTTGAAAATTACTAAGCAAGTTATTAATTATTAATTCAAGTCTAGAGAATCCATTATTCTTAGTGCCCAGATTCTGAAAGGGAGTTGAGTATGGCAGGGGAAGTTTTCTTTTCTAATGTGATACAAGGAGCTGTGCTCCCAGTTTCTTCAGGATGTGCTAATATGATGCCTGGATAAAAGACCTCAAAGTTGCACATTTAGTTAGGTAGAAAATAACATTGTTTTTTGACTGGAATTCTCACATTAGAGCCACACATTCTAAAAGCTATAAGATTATTAATTTCACTCTTAGAAAAAAGTACCAATGATATGATCTTCCTTTCCTAAAATAAAAACTATGTGACATCTTATTTATGTACATATAGTTGGAAGACACAAAATAAAACTATTTAATTGTCTTAACAGTCTTCCTTCAATTACCATTCCTCAGCCTCAAATTTTCATTTATCTTCTTTAAAAGTTATGGTGTTTCTAAAGGAGTTGGAAATCTTTCATAAATAAGGAACTGAATTGTTAAAACGTGTTTTCAGCCAGACTCAGAGTAGTTGCCAAAGACATATTTAAGATCAGTCAGTGAAGAAATATTGTCTTCATAATGTTGGGATAACAAGTTTGATCTTAAATGGTAATAGCCCCTGGTAAACTGAAGACTTCATCTCTAACTGTATAACTTTTATTGGATAACAAATGTTGTGTCCTCAGGCGAAGTGCTGTAACCTTGATCAGGGGTTGCACTTGGGAGAAGGATAATCCTCCATCGTGGCACTTCCTTCAGAAGGCAGCGTGGGTTAGATCTCATAGAAGGGAAAGCACCAAGGAAACCCAACAGCTACTCTCCTCTTCAAATCCTAGAGCAGATTAGTTCTGAAACTGACTATGCTGACAGATGCTTTATGACCTGGTTTCATGCAGTAATATGTACCATCCCAGGGCTTTATAAAGGGGAATACCTCATCTTTAATCTTTTTGGTAGCCTTCAATTTCTACCCCACTCAAAAAGTTTATCCACTTAAGTCTAAACATTTAACCCTAAGATATCCTTTTGGCTTTTGCTGGTTTTTTCATTCTAATTGTAAAATCATTACTTTTCAATCTTCCAAAATCATAATGAATATTACTTTATGTCTCTAATGAGGGTCATTATGAGTCTCAGCTGTTCACTAATTCTTTGCCACTTAATCAAGCTATGAGTTAACTTCTCATTTTATTTTGCATTCATATAGGAAAGACCCAAGACAGGAAGCGATTTACTGATTTGATTTGACGGTCTCCCAAAACTTCACTTTCTCGGGTTCTGACTTCTCCTTGCCTCTTCAATTGTGTAGTACCTTGTTGATTAGAAGTGATGAGAGTAGCCATTTTGTCTTGTCTCTGATCTTGGGAAGAAAGCATTCACTCTTTCATCATTACATGTGATGTTAGCTGTAGATTACTCATAGATGTCCTGTATTATTTATGAGTATAGAATTTTGAAAACCCCAATAGTTAGGAATCAAAAACCACAGAATTGAAATAATTAAAACGTGGCCAAATAATAAATTCGTTGTATGGTTTAAAGAAATATTTTAATGCAATTAATAGAACTGGTAGCTTTAGAGGAAAAAATATTTGATAAAATCTAACATTTTTTTCTAAGTAAAAAAGCAGATTGAGACAGAAGGAAGTGTATTAACATAACAGTAAATACTACTTCACAAAAATGGAAAAAAATATACTGAACATTGAAGCTCCAGAGACATTCCAGTTAAAATAAAGAAGAAAGGAAAAATATGGTTATTGTGTAATAGAATTCTGTATTTCTAGTTAATGCACAGGGAAAAGAAAGTTAAATATAACACATGACTGTTGGAAAGGAGAAGCAACATTATTACTTGTAAATAAAGGTGCCAGTTACAAAATAACTACACAAAAATCAATAACTACAAAATAACTACATAAAAATCAATAAATTTCCATGTCAGAAATAACCATTAGAAAACACAATGATTGAAACTCCTTAACAATAGCAGAAATAGATAAAGTAATTACTAACAATTTTACCTTGTAGGCCCTACATAAGGGAAACAATTAAAGTTTGATGAGGCACTTAAAAGAACACCTGAAAAAACATTTTAATGGGTGGAAAGCTAGAATGTAGTAAGATGTCAATTATTTCCACATTCTACCAAATTCACAATAGGACTGTTATTTGGAACATCAAAATGTGATTGTAAAAATCACAGAAAAGAATAAATGAGTAAAACTACTCAAGAAAAAATTTAAAATAAGATCAATGAAGGAAGACTTAAAAACTAGGTATTAAATCACGTTATAAAAAACTATAATGATGAAACCATTATAGGAATTATACAAGAAGGAACAAAGCAATTAATGAAAGAGTGTATAATTTCAGAAATAGAGTTAGCGTATGAGTTTATTATGTAAGAAAACAGGCAATTCCAAACAATGGATAAAGATCTATTCAACAGGGGCCCCTGGGTGGCTCAGTCAGTAAGCATCTGCCTTGGGCTCAGGTCATGATCCCAGGGCTCTGGGATCCAGGCCCTCAAGCCCAAAATTGATTGAGCCCCTAGAGCCCCCCATCAGTTGAATCCCTTGAGCCCTGTGTTGGTTGGTTGGCTGGTCGGGTGATAAAATTACGTAAAATTTCATAATTTGCCCCACAATATTATCTCCGTAATACATTACTGTGTAGTTAGGTTCATTTGCTATTCCTAAAGCTCTATCCAATGAGTGGCTCAGGCATGAAAAATTCTGGAAAATTTTAAGATCAGGTTTCTCAATTTTAGAAGTGGACTCATCCATCTCATGCCTGAGCCCAATTGGGAAAAATAGGAATGCCCTATAAGGGAAACAAGAATTCTTTTACTAATATTTTATTGAGAATAATTATTATAATCAATATTTTAAATTTTATGAACATCTTTCCAATTAAATTTTTTAGTATTTTAAGACAAAATTATTTCCTCATATCTTACAATTTCATACTATCACCTATTTTACCCAATGATAAAATGTGCTATTAGTTATAATCATGGCTGGTTATCATTATATATCATCATACTTGTTTCTCATCTAAAATACTTCTCCTTCTTTTTAAAGCATCTTTCCATTTCTCTGATGCTGTAGGATCATATTTCTGCAGACTATGATGAAATTTACTAAATGAACAATTGACTTTTCCATTAAGATAACACACCCTGTTAAATACACATAAGGACCATTTAAATCATGAGACACCTTGATAAGGTATTTGCCCTCGTCTTAGAATTCTACAGATGTTTATTTTTTATATAATAATATAAAACAGAGGCCAGCAAACTACAGGAAGTGGGCCAAATTTAACCCACTTTCTGTTTTTGTAAATAAAATTGTATTGGAATATAGCCACACGCATTTCTTAGAAATTTGTGGCTGCTTTTGACCTGTAATGGCAGAGGTCAGTAGGTAGAACAGAAACTATACAGCCTGCAAAGCCTAAAATATTTACTGCCTGGTCCTTTTTCAGAAAACATTTGCTGACTCCTGATTTAGAACTAATTCCTAACCAAGTCTTAAGATTCTGTGACATTTCTTTCCTAACTTCTCTTCTGCAGATGTTTCATCTCAATGGTAAAATGACATGTGTTTAATTGTGCAGTACAATATGCACTTTATGTCTAACCCTTATGTATGTATTTTAACACTTACTCTACTTCCTTCACCTGAATATATCACCCTTGCAAAATAAGTCATATTTCTGAAACCCTTTCTACAGAACTAAAATAAGTTAGAGAAGAGACGAAATTTACACTTTAATCTCTCGATTGGATAGATGCTGCAAACCAGGAGAGTATTCTTTGTTTTCTAGGCTGCCTTATTGAATGGGGTTCACTTAACATGGCTCCTGGGGACTATGAAATCAACACCCCCATTGAAACTGAGTGGAGAACACTATGATTAATTTGAAGCACAGCTCTCTATCAATTTGTTTTGGAAATAGGTAATGCTGAGATGAAGGGAATAACTTGAAAATTTTTTAAAAATGGAAACCTATCATACTTAGGAGTTCAGACTTCATTGAAATGAATTTTTGAGGAATATTTACAAAACCACATACTCTCTGTGTGTCTATAAATGTTGCATAAAGATTTGACCCATGTTTGAAAGCAACTTAGATTTTCTCTCCTACAATTCTGTAATACTAAGTCCCAAATGTGATGATAAAGAACTTTACATATAGAACACATTTCACATTAGTATGGTACACAGAATTAATTCCTAGATAATTAATAAATAATAAAAATAATAATAATAAACAGTAATAAATAATGCTGTCTCTAAAATGAAAATCTCACTCATTTTCAACAATTGTCAATCTTGCTACACATATACTACAAAAACATATAGCAGTATTAAAAACAGCTGATATTTACTAAATGTTGACTATGTACCAAACACTATTTTAGTCCTTACATAACCTCCCTTACCTCGTTTTACAGATGAGGAAACAAGCTTAGATAGGAAAAATAACTTGCCTAGGATCTCATTCTTGTTTTGTTCCCAAGCCAAAATTCCAACTCTAGTGGTTTGACTCTAACCCCCCTTTGAACCATGTACTCCCAAGTCTAAAATGAACTAAAAACAACCAATCAGAGTGTGATAATAGACGCTAGCACTTGATTTAAGGGGCTAGGGGTCACTGAGAAGGGGTTGCTGACTCTTAGTGGGAAAAAAGAAGGTGCTCCTTAGAAGAGACAGACTGGAGTTGAATTGGATTTACTAACTAGAGACAAAGAAGGTATTCCAGACGTAAGTAATAGCGTGTTCAAAGGCAGAGATGAAAGAGCACAGCACATTCAGGCAGGGGCGCTAAGGGGCAGGAGAACAGGTCTTAGGGGGTGGACAGGAGGGTTGGCAAGGGGCCTGCCAGTGGACATTTCAAACCGGAAATCAGTGATGTTAAAATTCAGCGTGCTAAGAATCACCAGGGGTGCCTTGTTTACAATGAAAATTGCTGGACCCAAACTGCCAGAGAATCTTACTCAGCTACATTCATGAATTTGCTTTCAACAGCAATACAAAGTGATTCCGGTGTAGGAGAGAGCCTCTTTGCTAACAGTGTTAAGAATGTCAGGAAATCAATATGCTGGAGCATAATATGGCTAATATCATTGGGTCTTAGAAAAAACAATGCAGCAGCTCAGTGGAGAGAGGAAAGTGTTCTTAAAGAGGATATTTGAGGTTTTTTTCAGAATTCAGAGATAATATAAAGGCGATTTTTCTTAGAGGCTTGTAACACACTCAAACACACACCCTTTTGTTTATAATTGCTTTCAGATACAATATAGATTACTAGGTTAGAAAAGAGATAAAATTTCCAGTTGTGTTAATTTTCTAAATTACGAAAATGTGAGTTCTCAAAAAACGTATGCATTTTCAAATCATATGTTTTAATGTTTTGCCATTCTTAGTCCTTCATATCCTAGCAATTAATAAACTGTAGAACAGTTAATAGGGAATCGATTGTGAATAAATGAATGAATTACTTAATCAAATCAGATATTTTCAGGGGAACCTAATTTCACACATAGGAAACCTAATTTCACTAATTTCAGGGCTTATATAATAAATCAAACAAAATGCACTGTTTCTGTACTTTTCCTAGGATTAATTTAACAATCTGAAGGGCTAATTGCTTCAGGTGAAATTTTGGCTGACCCGTAAATTTAAGGTGTGGTACTGTCTCATTAAAATATAAAAGTTACTAATTCCCATTGGCTTTGAATACAACTGGAATAGAGTTAGTGAAAACAAACTGCATTTTAAAAATTATCCGTTCCATTTATTTACTTGGAGCTCTCAAAATGACTTGTGATTAGGTCACTCCCAAAATATATTTTTTTAGAAAATCGATATATCCCCATTGCAAAAGGGAATGTCAATACATGTTTCAATATTTAAACACGCTTGAAAGGACAAAAAGGGGAAGAGGAAACAGCCATCTACCTCATCTGGAATTAAACAGGCTCCGAATGTTAGAATCTCTTTGGGTAACCAGAGATGGCCTTGACCCACTGGGGATTCTCAAACTCGGGATGCCAGATCACACACTGATGTTTATTCCACACTTAAGTTTATTCAACACAGATGGTAGGCATAAAAGAGCAGAGCTCTAATGGATCATGTCTGGGCAAAATGATAGATATGGTCTTCTTTGTTGACAGTAGAGATGTTTTCACATTCCACTTGAATTAAATTATGCTCATCCATGCCATGGTACATAATCTCTGGCAAGTGTTCTTAGAAAAAGTCGTCATCGTGTAGACTCATTGCAAAACAAGTGAAAAAAAAAGTTGTGAAGTAGTACTATAAGAAAACATAAGACAAAAGTTGAATGACCTCCATGAATTTTGAAAAATATATAGTATCTATATTAATATTCATAAATATGGATTTGTATATTATATATAAATATATACTTAGATATTAAAATTCAGGGGTTATGTAAATCTTTAATTTTAACAGAATAGTAAAAATATTTTGAATTTCTAATAAGAAAAAGAAATCATATGTTAGATCATGTTAGGTATGATTTTATATGATCCAGTCCTAACTTTAAAATGTTCATAATTGGGGCACCTGGATGGCTCAGTTGACTGAGCGCCTGCCTTCAGCCTGGTTCATGATCCCGGGATCCTGGGATTGAGCCCCATGTCAGGGTCCCTGCTCATAAAAATTTTTTTTAAATGTTCACGATCAAGTTTGGTAAATAAGACATATGCACGTGAAGTTTTATATAGAAGGGAAAGTTAAATAGTAAAATAAGATGTGATCAGAGCAGTTATGAAGCTTTATCAAAATGGACTCTAGGTAGTAATTTCTGGGTCTTAAAAATATAAATGGACCATATAGCTGGTTAGATAAGGAGGGCAGAACATTATTCCAATCAAGGAAGAGGATAGGACTAAACAAAATCTTATTAAGTCAGTGTTTGTTGATTTAGACCATTTAGAGATAACATAGGCATACTGATGTTAGGAGTTTACAAGCACACATTTGGATTCACTGATTCACTAGAAGGACTCACAGAACTCCAAAAAGCTGTTAAACTCAAGGTGGCCAAAAAAACCAAAAACAAACAAACAAAAAACCTCAAGGTGGCCATTTGTTACAGCAAAAGGATACAGATTAAAAATCAGTAAAAGTGAAAAATACACTAGGGTAGAGTCCATAAGAAACCAGGCGCAAGCTTCCAATTGTCTTCTCCCAGTAGAGTTGTAGAGACAGCACTTACGTCCCCCAACAGCAATTTGAGAAAAAACACCAAGTGTTGCCAACCAAGGAAGCCTACTCATGCATTTTGTGTCCAGGGTTTTTATTGAGGGGCAGTCAGATAGGGATGAATTTCTCTATGACTATTCTCATCTCTAGTCCCCAGTCCCTCCAAGAGGTCAAACTGATACAGCATGGCCCCAGTACCCAGGTGCATAAAAACAGCCATTCAGCATAACGATCCTAATAGCATGACTACCTAAGGACCTAAGGAGTGAGCTGTTACTCACCAGGCTGCAAATATTTCACTGCTGCTCCAGTTAACAGTTCTATAAAAGAAAGTTTATGTTGTGCTAAACTGAGAATTTGAGAATGAACTACTTACCAATCTTTTTCTTTTCATTTCTTCCCCCTTGCCCTGCCCATTGTGCACCCCATTACTTTCTTTTCTGAACTGCAATGTGTCCTCTCTGAAGATGTTCCAGTGGATTCGATCGCCATCGGCAGGACTGGGTGGACAGTGGATGCCCCGAAGAGGTACACACGCTTTCTCATGACAAGATTCCTGGGGCCAAGCTGTCATATAGAGTTGCTACATCTTAATGAAAATGGCATCTAATTTAACAAAAATATCCAGGAATTATCGAGCCCTTAATATGTACCACATATTGGGCTTAACTCTTTACCTGTATTATCTCGATTTAGTCTCATAGCCTTCCTTAGACCTGGGAGGTGTTATTGCCCCATATTACCAAGAGGAGAAGACGGCGGGGCGAGGGGAGATGGTGGGGATGGGGGCAACAAGGGTAGCAGGTTAGATGTATGGCTAGGAAATAGAACCGGAATCCAAATCTTATAAGCCAAAGGTAGCTCTCTTAAACACTTGCTGCTTTTTAAGATCTCGGAAGCTGTTGTTCATCTCTTTAGCTCAAGTAACAAAACCAACAGTATGGATGAAGAGACTACTTGCATCAAATTGATGTAAAATCAGTCAGAAATGGTATAACAAAGAAACAGTAACCCCGAGACAAACGTGATGGAGACAGTGATGCAAGTTTTCTCATTTAGCGAAAGCAAATCATGTCAGAGTGCTCTCTTTAAAACTAGTGGGAGACCAATGGTTATTAGAACCTTTCTTAGAAATTAAGTTTTTATTTATGATATCCTATAAATATCTTGAGAAAAACATCATTGAGAATATACTTGAATTTTAAGTGCAGAATTGCCTGTGCAGCTTTAATCAACTTTTTGACATTCATTTGGGGGATTATAGTGATATACACTAATCTATTTCACTTCACTTATGGAACAACATCGTTCAAAATGAAAATATACTGCTGGAAATGTGGTTGTGTTTTCAGATTGATGTTTCTTTCATGTAATCACATTTACTTCAATGAAAATGTTGAAATTGAATAGCTATATTGTGTAAAGATCAAGAGTGTAATTCAGGCATCTTAATTTTCTTGCCCACCAAGAACCAAGGAAATAAAGAAGCCATCGTATTTTAAACCCTCCTAAATTTATCTGTGGAGAATTTACCATGTTCTGTGGAATGTGCCGAGCACTGAAATTATAAATTTTTTTTTAAATTATCCCCTATTCCCAAGGAGTTCAAAGTCAAGTATCTTCAGTATTCAGTGTTTCCTTTTAATTATGTAATTAAATTGTCAATATTAATGGCTTTACGGTGGGCATTTATATCCTTCTAGTACAATAAAGTCACCAACTCCAGTCCATCTTCTGTGCCTAAAAGTAGGGTTAAATTTTCTTTCTGATCCTGTGAGATAAATTTTCTCCATAAGTGCAGATCCTAATATGAGCACTTACTATGTACTATTCTAAGCACCGAAAGCATAAAAATGGAAGAAGTGTGTTCAGCAGGTGGATAGACCACTGAAGCATATAGAGAAGGACATGGCGGAGAGTAATGGTAAGGACGTGGTCTGGTTAAGTAGCATAAGGGAAGGTTTGCTTGAGGAGAAGATAGATGATGCCTGAAAGGGTAACTGGAGCTGAGGAGAGGAGTGGTGAGAACTGGGACTGGTGGGTTAACAAAGTCCCAAACATGAGAAGTTGAAGGAGTTTGGGCTTCATCCTAAAGACAAGGGAAGAATGGAGTTTCCTCAGAAAATTAAAAATTGAACTACCATATGATCCCACAGTTCCACTTACAGGTATTTAGCCAATGAAAATGAAATACTCACTCAAAAAGATAACAGCACCCCCATGTTCGTTGCAGCATGACTCACAACAGCCATGATAAGAAAATAACCTACGTTTCCATTGATGGGTGAATGGATAAAGAAAATGTGATGTATATGGATGAATGTACACACACACACACACACACAGACTGAACATTATTTAGCCATAAAAAGAAGGAAATCTTGCCAGTTGTCACAATATGGATGGGTCTTGAGGGCATTATGCTAAGTAAAATATGTCAGACAGAAAAGACAGTACTGTATGATCTCACTTATATGTGGAATCTAAGCAAAACAAAACACAAAAAGCAAAACCCAAATTCATGGATAGAGAACAGATGGGGGGTTGGGGGTGGGTGAAACTGCAGAAGGGGCTCAAAAAGTACAAAATAACAGTTATAAAATAAATAAGTCCTGAGGATTTAATGTACAGCATGGTGACTGTACTTAAGAATAATGTGTTACATATTTGAAAACTGCTGAAAGTAAATCTTAAAAATTCTCATCACAACAACAACAAAAAACTTTTTGCAATTACTTTTTTTTTTGTTTTGTTTTAATTTTTTTTGCAATTACGTTTTTTGACAGATGTAAGGTAGACTTATGGCGGTGATCATTTTGCAATGTACAAAAATATCAAATCATTATGTCATACATCTGAAACTAATTTACTGCTATGTATATATATATCATTCCTCAATTAAAAAGTAATAAAGGCAAGGGAAAGGCTTTTAATCAGGGCCTTTGGAAGAATCACCCAAACTATGGGTGAATAATAGGTTATGAGGCAAGAACCCAAGAAGTTGACTCTGGTTATAACCCAGGCCAAAGATGCTGGCGATCTGGGCTGCATCAGTGGGTAGAGTAGTGGTGATCACAGAGAGGGTGGGGGAAGGATCAGTAGGTAAGTGGCTGAATGGAAATGAGGACTGTGGAAGTCCTCTTTTATATCATCTATCTTCTTATTTCCCTGTGTTGCATCCTGGGAAATTTCTTCAGATCAATTTGCCAGTTTATTAATTTTGTCTTCATCTCGTTTAATCCGCTGTTTAACATATCCATTGAAGTAGTAATTTCAAAAGATGTATTTTTCATTTCTGAAATTTAACTTTTATACTTTATTAAATCTGCCAAGACATTTTTGTAGTCTATGTTACTAGTTCATTTTTAAATTTTGCCTTTCATTTCTTTAAATATTTCATATATAAATTTTTGTGCATCTTATATTAGATGATCACAATATCTAAAGATTTTGTAGTTTAAATATGTTGTTCATTGTTTTTGCTGACTTTGTCAGTGTTTTTTTTTTTTTCTTTTTGTGTTTCCTATTGTGTCCTTTAATTAGAATTGCATTTTTATTTTATCCTGTTCCATGGGAACCCCAAGGACCTAAATAGATGGTACTTTCCACCAAAGAATGTTTGATGAAGAGAACCTGAGAATTTTAGGGGACACAATATTCCCCTATTTAGTATGGAGAGGAGAGATATAAATTTATCTCCCCCATCTACTGCTGGCACAGGCTTGAGCTCCTTGAAGCAATATTGATTTTTAACATTTCTTGCCCTCTGGGCAAATCCTGCATTTTTCCCTTGCTTAATGCATATGACTCCTACTGGAGTCTACAGCTTTAGCTTTGTTTTGTTTGGGGGGAGAGACAATAGAAAGGTACCCTTGGAGATTTTCTTTGCTTCCTGCAAATCCTAGTAATGCTTTAAAATTCAAATTTTATCCAGAAGCTACTTGGTTTTGCAGAAGGAGGCCCATTTAGAGTCTTTAATCTGCCCTTACTGCTGTAAGCTAAACAAGTCCAGGATGTTAGGTTAAACATTAAGGTATTTGCTAATACTGGTCTTTGACAATAGAAACACAGGAGGAGAATAATTTGCGATGAGTTCCATTGGAGACTTATTGAGTTTGAGATGTTTGTGACACCCACATGCATAAGTTAAGTCAATAGATGAATATTTGGGTCAGAAATCCAAGAGAGAGATGTGTATTGTTGGTATCGATTTATGTATATCGACATAAACATGTGAATTGAAATCACAGGTATGGTGGAAATTGCTGGTGAGAATGCATATAGCAAAAAGATTAGTCAAGAAAGATCTATAAGAACTACCAACACATAACAGAGAGATAGAAATAAAAAGAAGTTGTAGAAAGCTATCAGAAAATTGGTGCGAGTGTGTGTCATAGAAGCCAAAACTAGGGAGTGCAAAGCTAGCTGGGCCCCATGCTGTGAGATGTGAAGAATATAGATGATTTTGTGCATAAGGAGGTATTAGAACCACCAGTATAAGAAATTTCAATTAACTTGTATTGGATAACAACAAGATTTTCCTAAGTAGGGAAAGTGGGAGTCTGTGAAGACCAGGGCAGACCTATCTCTGGAAGTATGACTGAATGGAAGGAAAAGTAGGGGAATGTCAGAAAGCTTTGAGGAGAAGGAGGAGGACTAAGGAGAAGAGGAAAGACTGAGTGTTTAAAATAAGATTGGACATGCTCGAGTGTGTTTAAGGGCTAACGGGAGCAAAGCAGTGGAAAACCTGAGACCGAAAACATTTTGAAGAGAAAGAATGGTATTAAATGAGCAAGTTCACAAAAACCTGACAAAGTGGGCTGAATTGGGCCAAAGTAGAGGTTGAGAGAGTAGCTATAAATACTGGGCTCCCTCCATGATTACAGAAAGAAAGAGGGATAGGTCCATACAGATTCAAGCACGAATCCTGATTTGTAAAGAAATGCAGAGAAATCTTGCTGATGACTCTTATCAAGGAAATAAAAGGTGAGCCCGTGGGGTAAGATTGGAAGAGGCATTATGGGATTAGAGTTTTCAGTAGAGTGGAGAGGGTTTGCAGTTGATATGGAGGATGGTGGGAGAGGAGACAGCAAACAGGACAGTGTTGCCAAGCAGCTCAGAAGGCCGGCTAAGGACGCCCACAGGTGGTAACCCTATGGAGTTCCAAGCCTGGGATGTGTGATTGTTCTCCAGCTTCTTCTAGCTTTGTTACAGGGCAGGGAGAAGGCAGGTGGGTTTTTTGGTTTGTTTTTTGTTGTTGTTGTTTTTACTCCATTTGGTTTTGGGGATTTTCTGAAAAGGCAGAAAAACAAAACAGGGCAAGATATTTGAAGGAATTGGAAAGAGAGGTTGAAGTGATGGGGGGAAGGGGATTGAAGGGAGAAAATCATTGTACTTGGGCTTTCAGTGTCATCAAAGGAGAAACAGAATCTGAGTGAAAAGATTCTTGGAGACTGAAAAGAGGGCAACTGGATCTATGATCTCAGAACAAAAGCATCTCCAACTGCCTGTGAGGTCCAAGCTACGGTGGCGGGGGTGGTGGTGGTGGTGGTACCTGACATAGAGATCATTAGGCCACTGGCTGAGAAAATGTGGGAAGCTTTACCTTTATTCCCATAGGATATTGGGAGTTGAAGTGGGGAAGAAACCTGTATCCTATTCCATTAATGAAAAAGGAAGCCATCCCAGGAATTCTTGCTCAACTAGCAATAAGTGCATTGTACTTTGTTAATGACAAGAGAAGTTTAAGAAAGAAATTTACTTAATAATAATTTTCAGAAGTGAGATGAGTACCTCCCAGGTGCATACTAATTATTTTCCAAGACCTACCAGAGGGATGGGGTCCTTTGAAGAACAAAGAGGTGGGGAGAAGCACCAGCTTCTAAACCATGAAAGTTTGGATGTCGGAGATTGTTGCTGGTGAAGGTCAGAGGATTTATATTTGTGGGCTGTAAATAAAAAATAAAATATGCATCTTTTCCTGGTGTCTTTGAAAGTCTAGCTGTGCTAAGGAGAAATAGGCTAAGGGATTATAAGAGGGTCATTCAATCTTTTGCTCAGGTGGTTTTGAATAGTTCATAAAAGAAAACAAAAATTTTAAATATTCTTTCAACCTGTGGTGGATTGTTTTTGAAACAATAAAGTAATATGGAGCATTTTACCAAATATTTAGAATTTAGTATTACCGGTTTGAAATGCATTCTTTCTCTTTTTGAGAATGCATTCTTTCTCTTATCTTTTTGCACACGTTTTTCTTCTTGTGTGAACTTCTCCCTTTTGCCATTATGTCTTTTATAAATCACTATAAAATTTAGGGCAAGATAAAAAGTAATATGAAAGGTTAACCACAGAAATGATGAAATCCGAATATCTAAAGGTGAAAATGCTTTACTAATATCCCATTTTATTTCTCATCTATTTTGTATACTTTGTAAATTACTATAATCTACAAATATTGTCCTATACAAAAATAACAAAAATAACTCATCTTGATCTGAGATTGATTTGTGCTTCACAGCTCAGCTTCTTTCATGTAATTTTTTAAAATGCACATACGATCTCTCTTAAATTGTTTTCCCATTTTTTTCTCTTGTTAGTCCAAAGAGAAGATGTGTGAGAACACAGAGCCAATGGAAAGTTCTTCTCAAACCACCACAACCGTACAAGCAACAACCACAAAATTCAGGGTCCTAACGACCACCAGAAGAGCAGTGACATCCCAGCTGCCCACCAGCCTGCCCACAGAAGGTACTCTCAATATTTCTGCCTTTTTTCTTAAAGGTGTTTTTTTTAAGGATTTTATTTATTTATTTGAGAGAGAGAGAGAATTAGAGAGAGCATGAGTGGAGAAACATCAACAGGAGAAGCAGACTCCCTGTCGAGCAGGGAGCCCAATGCAGGACTCGATTCTGGGACTCCAGGATCATGACCTGAGCTGAAGGCAGTCGCTTAACCAACTGAGCTACCCAGGTGCCCCTTGCCTTTTACTGTGTTGATATGAACTGGAGTAGCTCTCTAGAGGGAAAGTTATCCTTTGGCAAACTGGACTTCTAAAGGATTTCTAAAGGGGAAAAGACAAAATTATTATGGAATAAAAATATGTGTTAATATTCTTTTAATGTACAGTGACTTTTATTAAGATTTAGCTTTTTGTAATATCCTGGCTACCTGTGCTCCCTAAAAAGGAAATACAGACTTGCTTTTATATTGCTAAATTTTGTGGTACCTGAATTCAGTATTTCAGTCACAGGAGAGAAAGGCAAAAGGCATATAGAGAAAATAGATAATTCTACTTATATGCAGTTCTAATATTTACCTAAATACAGACAATAAAACCTGTTGGTCTATAATCTATAGAGAGGCACTGTGTCTTGAAAAACATTTCTTCTGCCAGGGAAGACAAAAATACTGGAAAATATTGATGCATGGGCACAACTCATTGGGGGAAGAAAGTGTATCAGCTAAAATAGAACTATATATTCTGACTGGTACCACTAGGGAGAAATGTGAGACTAATTGGCCAAGAGTGAGCTCTGAGGGGAAAAATGATCTTATTTATTTATAGCCATCAACCTTGCTTTCATTTGAATAATAAATTAAACTTGAAACTTTTGCTTTTAACTGAAATTTAATTGGATATTAAAAGTTAACTCGAGGCGCACCTGGATGGTGTAGTCGGTTGAGCATCTAACTCTTGATTTAGGCTCAGGTCATGATCTTGGAGTCGTGGGATCAAGCCCCAAGTGAGTCTCTGTGCTCAGTGTGGAGTCTGCTGGAGAGTCTCTCTCCCTGTCCCTCTGCCCCTCTCCTCACTCACGCTCTCTCTTGCTCTAAAATAAATAAATAAACCCTTTAAATAAAGGTTAACTAGAGTAAAGTTATAAAATGAGATGAGGACAGCTGCTAAATACATTTTATTGCTTTTAAAGCCAATGTTGTATTTTAATCCATCTTATTTGGGGTTGTTATATAGCCCGTGAAATATTTTTGTAGTTCGAATCCTACCCCATGAAAATATTACTTCAATTTGAATCCTATGCTTTAGAATAAAATATAACCACTGAAACAAGAAAAAAAAAGGCATGTTTATTTGTATATTGTGTTCATTATGGGCAAGATCTTTTCATTTATGATTTTGGTCGTATTTATTAGCAGTGGATAAGCACCTAACCTTTGAAGTTAAATTCATAAATATTTTAGAATTTCCTGATCTTTTTTTTAAGTGAATAATGAAGGCCATCACTATAGAGTCTAATTACAATAAGTCATTTTCAAAGATTAAAAATAAGGGAACTCTAAGTTAAAATTATAACTAATTTTCTCAAGATCTTAGGAATCTTATAATGCTTTACTGAAGTTTTGATCTTAAAATTTTAGTAAGAAATTTTAGTACTACCTGTGTAAACTAGCACTTCGCTCTCATTGCACTAAGAAATTCACTGAGTAAGATTTTGAAATCTATTCATGTTATAATTAAGGCATTAGTAGACTATTGGTCATCAGATTTATGCACCATTAAAATTTTTTTAGTTACAATAACTTAGAATTTCTCTTCCAGATGATACCAAGATAGCACTGCATCTAAAAGATAATGGAGGTAGGAATTTATATTCTTTTCTTTTTTAAATACCTTTAGATACTAATTCATTTCATTCATTTAAATATGAGAAAGGATTTGTGGGCTTCTAATATAGAGTGAAGTTATATTTCAATCTCTGTTGGTATTTAACATGGGAAGAATTTATTGTTTGGCTTGAAAATCGAAACGGTTTCAATAGTGGAATGAAATTCTAATCCACATGTTTGCCTATAAAACTACAGGACACCAATGAGCCATTATAAAGTGAAAATTTATCCACAGATCTTTTTCTTCTTTTTTGCGCTATTCTTTGGTTTAATTGTATATTGAGTATCTACATGGTGGAGGTATTGGGTTCAAATGTTTTTTCCCCCCTCTAGGTTGACTATTCAACATTCTCTATAAATGAAATTGAGAAACAGGCCAATATGGAAATATACTTTATAGGCCTTTTATGTTTTAGGTGAAGCTAGGGACAAAAATCAGACATGCAAAAAGAACATCTTGGTAGTTACATACTTCACATTTTCCTAAGAAAATTTAGCAATATCTATAATGGTCCTTGAAAATTTGGAAGAAAATTTTACCGATATTAAGACTGTGAAAGATACTGACTAAATTTTTCAAAATAGTTCTTTTTTTATTAAACTGTATTAGCTCATATGTGCTTCTCTATCAGTTTCCTGCCTCTTGATAAAAGAGATTTTTTTTTTCAGTAACTTTATTCAGCTCAAGAAGGGGAGGTGTTTCTCTTAGCAGCTTCTCTTATGTAAATGGGGCCACCCTGTGACATGGATCTTTACTTTTGCAGCCCCAGCTGATTTTGTAAGTCAAAATCCAATGTATACATTGTTAGGGATTTTTTTTTTTTCTTTTAGCAACTGTAGGGAATAGTTTCTAAATTACTCAGTGGACGTTAAGTAACAAATACTTTGATGTTTTCTTAGGTTGACTGTATGATAAGGTATATATTGTAGCATCTTTAAATTTCATATCAATCAATTTGAAAGATAAGCTGCTTATTAGCCTCTTCACGTAATCATTATTAACATCAATTATCCATTGTCTTTGGTCTGTACCATAGTGTTTCATTTCATTCCTTCTTTTCTTATTAATATATTAATAGTGTGAGCAGATAGCTTTACAGATGACCATTTGCAGCATATGTACAAGCTAGAAATAAGTTAAAATCTTAGCACTGGAAGGGGTAATAACAATTCCCCTGTTCAGAACTTCTCAGAGCAGGATGCTACTTAGTTTCATGTGAACATAAGTCTTAAAGTTGGTGTTACCTTATGAAATGGAGGAGGGCTCCCCAAGAGGCTTCTGTTGTATTTGTTATACTTAATTCTTAATATGGGTAGTGGTTTCATTTCTATGCTTTCTTTTCTCTCTCTTTCTTTTTTTAATATTCTAAATATTTAGGATAAATATTCCATAATGCTAACAGAAAAAAAAAGATTGCTGTGATTAAATAGGTATGAGATACTCTGGATGAAAGAAAATTAAAAGAGGTTTCTTTGCTAGAGAGCTGTTCAAAGCTTTTATATTCATTTGTTTATTCATTAATTCCTGCTGAATGCCTAAGTGCAGGGCACTGTTACAGGCTTGGAGCCATGATAAGTGAACAAGACGTTGCCAAATTCTCAGCTTTCGAGAAGCATGTATTCTTTTTTTTTTTTTTTAATAAATATATAATGTATTATTTGCTTCAAGGGTACAGGTCTGTGAATCATCAGGCTTATACAATTCACAGTACTCACCATAGTACATACCCTCCCCAATGTCCATAACCCAGCCACTCTATCCCTCCCCCTCAATCCCTCAGGAACCCTCAGTTTGTTTCCTGAGATTAAGAGCCCTTATAGTTTATCTCCCTCCCTGGTCCCATCTTGTTTCATTTTTTTCCCTCCCTACCTGCTACAGCCCCCCGCCCTGACTCTCAAATTCCTCATATTAGAGAGATCATATGATAATTGTCTTTTCCTGATTGACTTATTTCACTTATTCTAAAGAAATTTCAAGTTGGAAATAAAGAATTAGTGTCGGGCATTTCTCCACGATTTGGTCATAAAACTTTTCTGTAAGTTGCATCTCATGAACTGAATGTTTTGTGAAATGCACTTTGGGAAATAGTTCCCCAGAATATTACCAATTATCCCAAGGAAAATCCTTAGTTTTGTTTAGTGCAGCAAGGAATCTGAAAACATTGAAGATTTTCTTCATGCAGTGCATAAAACTGCCTTATGAAGTTGAGAAGTCAAGTGAAGTAAATTCCTGATGTAAATGGAAGACATTTTTTTCTTTTTTGTTATACTAGAAAAGTTGACTATTGGATTTTCAGATGATCGTTAATGTGCAGCATGTATCCCCCAGAATTCCAAAATATCACACTTTAACTGTGTCTATATACAGGAACTCTTTTCATGTCTAGGGTTGTTTATAAAGCACTTTTTCTAAAAGTACAGTTAGAGCAGACCAACCTGACCAGTATTAAGACAAATATTCCTTCAAAACAGTACTTAAGGGAAATTACACATCATTTTTTATAACATCTTCATTAAGATAGCATGCTTTCATTGTTTTTTATCTCATGGAATTTGAAGATGCAGGAAAGATTGTCAATTTAAATCTAACTTGATTAGTTGATTAAATATGTTGAAAACAAAATTCAGAACTGTTCTCCCCTTCCCCATCCCGGTAAACATTTTTGCAAGATGGAGCTAATAATGAAAAAGGTTGCCTAATGTAAACATTTTCTCACATTTATTGAGAATTTTTTTTAAAAGCAAACTAATAAATTTTTCTAAATTGCTATGTATTGTTGCAAAGAAATTTAGCACATTCTATTTCTTTATTTAATTTCATTTAATTGGTTGTTTCTAAAACCATTTTAATTTAGAGGCCTCTACATTCCTGAAAAAGAGGGTGACATTTTTCAAAATAGTCAATGTGTAGCTAGAAGCTAATGATGCTGCCTTTAGATATTGGATTACCTTGCCTCTGAGTCTTTCTGGGACATTGCTTTGGTTAAAAGAGTTGATTTTCTAGTGGAATCTACAGCTGGCATGATTATACATTACTTTCCAGGACATTTTCCTTCATCTTTGATATGAAAGTAGAAAATACTTCTGAGCAGCTGGACACCAAAGGCACACAACAGGGCTTCTCCTTCACAGGACCCAAACTGAGTTACAGTCTGCTAAATCACTCCTGATGAATCTTCAATTGTGATTTGAGGTTCCTGCCACCTTTAGAGTAGGACTAGGTAGAACTTCTGGAAGTTTCAGGATAGTTTTTGGTTTGGAGAAGTTTTATTCACCTTAAGGGTTGAATGGAAATTCTAAGACCTATGAACAATTTGGAGACAAGAATGTGAAAAAATCTAAACAAAGAGAATGATATCTACTGGGTACAGACCCCTTCAGTGACGTATAGTGTTGATTGATGGTGAATGGTGGAATACACCCAGAAGAGCCAATATAAAGGTAGCATTTTACCTCCATCTGTACAACTATCTCTGGAGAGTTGGAGGAAGATGTAGGAGAAAAAGAAAAAGAGGAAAAAATATCTGCACTAAGTGTTTACTATGTTTCTGGGACCTTTCTAAATGCTGTCGTGTGTAGTTACCTCATTTAATCCAGGCATCACCCCTGTGAGTTGGTCCTGTTATTATTCTCATTTTATAGTTGAGGAAATGAAGGTACAGAAAGGTTAGGTTATCTGACTAGTATGTGGCAGACCTGGGGTGTGATTCTATTTAATAATACAGATTCCTTAATACAGATTCCAAGTCCTGACAACCTCTCAGTATTACTGTTTTCTTACAATACAGAGCTCCTACAATCAAACTTCAAATAGAAAATGCCACCATAATAGATTTTACTTATTCCTACTATATTATTTTTCCTTTTCTATATCAGCTGACAATACTTCTAATTGTTTGGAAATGAAATTTTCTTTTCCCATGTACTGATGCAGTAGTTTCCATTTTATCCTTTCTATGAAAATCACAACACGTTGATTCTCCTATGGAACTCAGCAGTGGTCTCAATCATGGGCAGCTGTTCTCCAAACTACAGGGCAACTCTGTGTTTATGTTCAAAATCTAATTTAAAATTCTTTCAGCCTTCTTGGTTTCTCTAGAAATTCAGGTTTAATTCACCATGAAAGGGTTTCTAGAATGTGTTTTTTAAATGTATGTATTTCTGTGAATAGTGGTTATAAGCATTTAAAATCACATCTTCTTTGGGTTTTCAAATCCTGGAAAAAGCTTACTAGAGGAGTTACATTTCTAAGGAATGACCTAGCTATATATTATAGTAGGTCAAACTATTAAATGCCTTGTTTGGTGTTTGATTAGGTTGCTTCCAGATGACACTTACCACCTAAATGGAAACGTAAATGTCTTCAGGATTAGACCCGGATAAAATTATATCCAGAGCTGAAGGAAGTTTGCAAGTTGAATCAGTGGCAGGGTCCTTTAATTAAGAAGTAAAATCTTCAATAAGATTCAACTCAATTGGACAAAATGAATTGTACCATTCTGCTACAGAGCAGATGTTAAAATTATTTTAAGGTCTAAAATCCTTGATTTGATTTTATTATTTAAAATGTCATGACTGGGAGCACCTGGGTGGCTCAGTCATTAAACATCTGCCTTCAGCTCAGTTCCTGATCCTGGGGTCCTGGGATTGAGGCCCCCATGGGTCTCCCTGCTCAGCAGGAGACCTCCTTCTCCCTCTCCCACTCCCCCTGCTTGTGTTCCCTCTCTCCCTGTCTCTCTTCTGTCAAATAAATAAATAAAACCTTAAAAAAATAAAATAAAATGTGTTGACTTAGGGGCACCTGGGTGGCTCAGTCTGTTAAGCGTCCAACTCTTGATTTCGGCTCTGGTCATGAGCTCAGGATTGTGAGACAGAGCCCCACACTGGGGCTCCGCGTTGATCATAGAGCCTGCTTAAGATTCTCTCTCTCCCTCTCCTTCTGCCACTCTCCTGTCTCTTAAAAAAAGAAAAAAAAGTGTTGACTGAGAATGATCAAAGTACCCAAACTGCATTTGCTCTTGGTTCCTCCAAATGTTCTTCCTTTTGATAAGTGAAGTGTCTTTTTAAAAACATATTTGAATATGAGTTCTTAATTGTTAATAACATTTAAAGTAACAGCGCTCCAGAGAGCATTGATGTATTATGCAGGTGGCACTGTGCTTGTCATTTCTTCTTATTGCTAGGAATTTTGCTACACCTGGTTTCTGAAAGGCTGCATTCTTGAGTCAGAAGGTGTGTCCCCATCAAAGAGATGCTGGAATAGCTACATTATTCAGTTTGCAGAACATGATCAAGTTAATTCTGAGGTACAAATCTGCAAAGTGGTTGACTTCCAGGATCAAATACAGATGTACTTTGAATGAGCTGCTATGAAATGGCGAGTCTAAATTCTGATTCTTCTGTGTTTAGTTTCTTATTTCTGAACATAACCCAAGA
The DNA here is from genome assembly GCF_963455335.1 of Martes martes. Taxonomy (NCBI): domain Eukaryota; kingdom Metazoa; phylum Chordata; class Mammalia; order Carnivora; family Mustelidae; genus Martes; species Martes martes. The sequence goes on from NC_137895.1 coordinate 123,213,228, forward strand.
CTCTTCATCCAAAGATAAAATGCTAGAACATTATTCTGATTTTTTCACTAGAATATTTCTAAGGTTATATTTTTATTATTTAGTCTGTAGTGACAGATCAAGTGTCTGGTGTTTCATTTATCATTCAGTTGAATTGTTTTTTTACTTTAATAAATAAATCATCAAAGTAACATATCTTTCATTTTTCCTCCACCTTCTCTTGCTTTTTTTTCATCTATTTCTTTCACATAGATCACAGTCTTGTAAGGAAAGGGAAGCTTATTTCCTTTTGACGGCTATTGATTATCTTTCACTTTCTATTTCTAAAAACTATAAAGTATCTTGACATTCAGTTTTATCCTTTGCTTTGTTTGGCTACTTCTCATGGTAGCACTAAGTCTATTCTAAGTATATGTGTGCCATGACGTGAAAATGTCTTATGCTACAGAATGTGATTTTGAATATCCCCTAGGATTAAGAATTTCTCTCCTAAAATTTCATCCAGAGTAGTGGTTCTTAACTTTTTCTGTGCATTAGAATCATCTGGTTATTCTCATCTAATGTTATTATTCCAGCTTGTAAAAACCCCAGTGGTCAGACTGCTCTTCCCACCAATTAAATCTGAGCGTCTGGAGCTGGGACTCAGGCATCACGTGTTTTAACCCCTCAGGTAATCCCATGTAAAGCTGAGTTGTGAGCAAGTGGTCTGATGCAATGCCTCATAAATGTTAAGGTGCATCAGAATTACTGGGTGAAGAGGGAGTCTTGTAAAATGCATTTTTTGCTAGAGTCATTTTAGGATAGAACCCAAACCTTAGCATTGCTTTTCCAACAAGCTCTCAGACTATGCCAACACCATCGGTTCACAGACAGCACTTTGAGTATCAGGAGTTGAGTGAATTCTTGATTTCTGTATGCCACAGTCCCCAATATAAGAGTGACATATCTTACTCTGAATCCATGCATTGGTCCTCACCTTTACGTCATGACTCCCATATAACAATGTTTTTCATTGATGACAACAACAAATTACCTCTGTCTCCATGGAGAGAACACATCTTGTGCAGCAGAGATAGGGGACCCTAAAGCATATGCCTGTTATATCATTAATAGAAAATTAGACCGTTTAATTATTGCAAAATTATTTTAGTAAAGACCATTACACTTTCTGTATTTTGTTGAACCATATGAAGTTGCTGATTTTTTCAACCAAATTTGGCCTACAAAAATTGCATTTAATAGTTTAAAAAATCATTATCCAGTATAGAAAAAGAAAAGAAAATCACTTTGGAATATACTTTTTCCCCTTTAAGTTGGTTGGTAGGAATTACAGAGTTTGTGCTGATGATAGGATGTAGAACGAAATGATGTAGCAGAACATCTCAGGAAATACACATCCATGACTTTCAAGAGGTTTCAAGAGGTACTTCTAGATATATTTTCCATTTGCCATTGGCAAAATGTTTTCCTACATATTTTCTCTGACTGATACCTCCCTTCTTTTCTGTGCTCATCCCTTTTCTCTATCTTCCCTCTTTCTGTTAGACACCTGGTATTGGGAATCTCCTGTTAGAAGAAATAAACTCCCATATATCATTACATTTTGGAACCTGTGATTTATGAGAGGCCTCAGGAGCAGTATCCACCCCCCAATATTTTTTGTTACTCTTCCTGGGGCAAACGTGTGTAAAGTTATATATTTTTCTTTAGTATGACATATCTAGTGATCATAGTAAATTGCCTTGTGTTGCTAAAATAATATATATGTCACTAGAAAATTATCTTTTATGTTCATTTGATTCAACTTGATTTCATTTATTCAGGGAACATTTCTTATATTGCTAGTGCATTAGTAAATGATGGAGATACAAAGGTAAATGAGGGCTGGTACCCGCCATAAAGAAGCGAATGTACTAGTGGGATGACATAAAGAAAATAACCAATGATTAAATGTGGTGTGAAAAGTACAATGATAGACTTGGGAAAAACTATGAAGGCAGAGAATAGTCATCTGAACAAAAGTGAAATAATGAGAAAGATTCTCAGAAGAGATACTTGATCCAAGTTTTTAAGTATATGAAGGATTTGTGTAGAAAAGGAACAGAAGAATGACATTTCAGCAGAGGGACCAGCAAAGACAGAAGCTGAGTAGCATGAGATATCAAGATCTATTTGGGTAACTAAAGAGTGATGACATTTTATTTGGCTAGGGTAAAGATGTACACAGGTGGTGGTGGATGGTGAAGTTGGGTGGTAAGTAGGGGCTTTAGCACTCAATAGCCTTTTAAGCCAGGCAAGGGAGTTTATTAAATTTACACAAAGACATTGGGAGCCATTGACATCATCTAGACAGGGGAGTGCCATGAAAAGCTTCACATGTTTAGTAGGTCATTCTTGAGGGATTGTGGGGAACAGAGGGGAAAGGAGTAAACCTGAGGCCAACAAAACTACTTAGGAGATTGTACTAGTAATCCATAAAAGAAATGCTGAGAGGCCAGAGTAGCGGCTGACAGTAGGAATAAAGAAGAGAAACCAGACATGGGAAACACTTTTTAATGAAGTGAAGCTACATAACTAATATCTGATTGGATGTTTGATTTATGAGGTAGAAAGTGACCAAGGTGGCTGCCAGGACTTCAGCTTAGTTATCTAAATGGGTGATGATTGTGTTTAATAGAGGTTACTGGAAGAGGACAGGTTTTGAGGGTAGGCAATGCATTTAATTTAACCTCACTGGCTTTGAAGTATCTGTGGGCCAACCAAATGAAGATGTCCAGTGAGCATTTTTCCATGCAAATTTAAAATTAACTTGAGAAATACAAGCAAAAGATACAAGTGAAGGCATCATCAGCATAGAAATGACAGTTGAAGTTACGAGAGTAAATGAGATCACAGAAGGAAGGTATAAAAATGAGAAGAGCACAGAGCTAAATGCAGAACACAAAATTTTGTTTAGAAAACTGCAAAAAGAGTTAAAGAGATAGCAAGAAAACCGGTAGAGTTTGCTATCACAGAAACCAAAGAGAAGAACATTTCAAGGAAGAAGTAGTGAAAAATGTCAATATCAATGCTATAGACAGGCTAAGGAAAAAAAAAAAGAAAAAGAAAGAGAGAGAGAGAGAGAGAGAGAGAGAAAGAAAGAAAGAAAAAAAAAAAAGAAAAGTGACCATTAATTTAGGTAATATTTAACATTTGTCGGACAGTTCTACAATGCACAGTAGCCCAGTTCCCAGAAAGAATCTGAGAAGTCCTCGGGCAAAAGGGAAACAAGTCAACAGGGACAGGCTACTTTTTCAAGAAGTTCAGTGAAAAGGAAAGTAGTGATTTCTGTTGTTAATGATGTCATTTTATTTTAGGAGCCTATTTACATGTTATAGATGTTGAGTACAAAGAAGACATAAAGAAAGGAATTAAAAGATGACCAATAGTGTTTTCATATTGGCAAGTAGGGACAGAAGGAGAAGAAATAGGTGGGAGGGAGAAGGAGGGAATTTCATCTGAGCATCCTGCTTTCTCCTTGTAGTAGGAGACAAAGTAATATGGGGAGAGTAAGTGTGAGAGGTCAGTGTGGTGTCTAGGAGCTGAGAAAACCCATGAAACATTTCCAAGGGGAATGGAACAAGAGGCCCCCTATTAATGTGTAAAGGGCATGCCAAAGTGTATTTGGAGCCCACTAAGTTTGGCAACTGTTCTTAAGGTTTTGTGACTTAAATACTAATTTTTTTCATGTGTGTTTCCATTGCCAGTGCTTATATATCATGTAATATGCTCATCTAATTGAAGAAAGAAGGAAGGGAAGGAGAGAGGGATGGAGGGAAGAAGGAGTGAAGGAAGGAGGGAAGAAAGGGAGAAAGGAAAAAAGGAGAAGGAAGGGAGGAAGGGAGAAAGAAAGATGGAGAGAAAAGATATGCTATTTTTAAAAAGACATAATGATTAAAGAAAGTAGTTTAATCCATTAGATGGTAAATTTAGTTTAATCTTTTTCAACAGGTAGGTTTTCAACGACTTGCTATTCCATTAAGACTAATTTTCACCTTAGTTTTATTCTGCATGCTCAAGTAATACCGTGCAAGATTTTAAATGTATAGTGAATAGTAAGGACAGAAGTCCTTATTTAACATCAATTCATAATATTGCTACAAATTTCTGTGACCAAATGTTATTATTTCAATTACAAAATTATATAGAATTTCAACCATAAGTGACTTTAATATATGTTAACATTAAGTTCAACAATCACTAAAGAAAAAGTACAAAAAAGAGCTAAATTTAAATGGAATTTTAAGAAATATTTGTTTAGGCTGAAGAAGACAAGAGAGGAGGAAAATGGATCACATAATGGATGGACGCAAAGAAGAAAAATAGGGGGAAAAAACACAGCTTTACCAATAATTATACTAAATGTAAAGAGAATACACACTCCAATTAAAAGCATAGATTATCAGACTGACTTTAAAAAAGCAAGAGCCTCAATACCATTATACACCCATGACAATATCTAAAACTAAAAAGACAAAACACTAAGACTGATAAGGCTTTGGTACACCAGAAATCTGTTACATTGCTAATCAGAGTGTGGTATAGTACAATCCCTTTGGAAAAGTAACAATTCTATAAAGCTAATCATATATCTTCCTTTTGATCCAGAAATTCCACTTCTGTGTATTTATCCAAGAGAAAACATATCCACAAAAGTATTCACAAGAATATTCATAGAAACTTTATTCATCATTGCCAATAACTGAAAACAGTTCACATGTTTGTCAATAGAAAAGTAAACAAATTAAGTATATTCATACAGTGGATTACTATTCAGCACAAATAAAGAACAAACCAGTGATACATGCAATGACGCAGATACATTTTAAAAACATCATGTTAGACAAAAAGAGCCAGGCACTACAGAGTACAGTGTGATTCAGTTTGTATGAAATTCAATACGGGCAAAATCAATCTACTATAATAGAAATCAGTTTAGTGGCTGCCCATCGTGGGGTGGAGTGGGGTGGGGTGTGGTTAGAATTGACTGGAAAAGAGAAACGGAAAATTCTGGGGACATGGAAATTTTTAAAATGTGTTATATTGTACACACAAGATCTGTGATTTTTGAGGCTGCAAGTTTTGTCTCCTTTAAAAGAAAAGAGAGAAATTTTAACGAGTTTCTCATAAAGTAGATAGAGTTTTTTGAAAAATCTCATGAATAAATTCTTCCAAGCCTCTTGAAATTTTCAACTAAAGAAAGAAAAAATGCATATCCTTAGCAAACCAGCTTCTCAAATTAGTAGATGTAAAATTTAACACTTCTGATTATGTGATTCATATTTTGCTTTAAATTATTCTTGGAGCCTTCCCATGTAGTTGCTAATAATGATAAAATTATCTACTAAAGATTGGGCTGTTTCTGTATACCAGGCACTTTTCTAAGGGTTTTCTATGTTAGGTCATTTCTAAGGGTTTTGTATGTTAGCTTATTGAATTTTTACTGCACCCTATGAAGAAAGTACTATTGTAATCCCATTTTACACCCAAGGCAGTGGAAGCCCTGGGATTTCTGTAATCTGTCTAGGGTCCCATGGTTAGTAAAGAATGCAGCTGGACTTTACCACCAGTGATCTGGTGTCAGAGCATGTGCTGTGCTTCCCAATGCCATCCTGTCCTGCAGGGAGGATTGCTCCAAATGCTGCAGTCAGCAAAGTAGCTATTTGTCTGCCATTTTCCCCTGGTTAAAGGTATCCAGCATCTCAGCAAACAGAACCAACTGCCACATCAACATCACAATGAGCATGGTGGCTCCTGGACCCTCAACACTTTGAGGCCAAGGTCCTTGCAACCGAAAGACTCATGGGAGTATCACATACGACTTGTGGGGCCATTTTACAAAGCTTATTTGGTGGAAAAGATTAGAGACTCACCTTCCAGACTGACCATGTTCTATCCCACATTCAACCCTCAGAACTTTGTATTTCAGGAAACTTGATATTCTAGGACCTCAGGGCAGGCAATTATGATAAACACAGTTTCTCTCTTCTCAAGCAGGTGACCTGATTCTGTCCTTGCTAGGGGTGTTATCTGAGCTAAGTTTTGTCTGTATCAATGCAAAGCAGTGAACTATAAATATTCTGCAAAACTGGTTCTCAGTTGTTTTAATTTTTTCTTCCTACCTTTGACACGTGGGCACTTTTTATTCAATCTGGTAACACAAATTAAAATGAAATTCCAGACCCAACTCATTTTTTTTTTCTGAGTTTCTGATTCTCTCTCTGTATGAAGCATGGCACATGCATGTCATCCTACCCATTAACTCTCCTGGAGGACAGTATATATCAAACTACAATAAATAACAAAAGGGTCGTATGGTTGTTGAGAACATGGAGGACTAAGGTTTTAATCGTAAGGCATACACAGAGACCAAAATGATATCTTTGGCAACTAAATTAAGCCATGCTTTCTTAGGAAACCCAAAGATTTTCATTAATATTGAGCATAAATTCAAATGTCAAAGAACTTGGGGTTGATTTAATAATATTGATTTAATATTCAGCACTTTTCAAAAGAAGTTGCATATGGATAATCACTGCAAGGTTGATTTTATTTCGATAGTCAGCAGCTGGACTTTTTGTTTTTCAAATAATGGCTGCAGGTTCTATCTTGCATGTCCCGTGGCCCAGCTCCTGCTATGGTCTGGGGATGAACACCTAAAGGGCCTCACTGGCCTGTTTTCCTAATGGTGGGTATACAGTGTGAAATAGAGCTTGATCTCTCCACTGGAAAAACTGTTTATGAGAGAGATGTCCTTAGGTTCATGTACTTCAGCTGCAGTGAGAGAATGGATCCAATTTCCTTGAATAATTTTAAGAACACCTGGTAATGACCTGGCAATGAAGCCATGATTAAGAAGAGTGGAAATACTAAGGGTCTATATTAGCTAAGTGGTTTGGACATACCTTTGCCTTTACCCACTGACAGGAGCAAGGTAAAGACGGTTCTTCCTCCATGTTGAGAAAACCTGGTAGATTGGGTAGGGAAGTAGAAATTCATTATGATACCCACAGGTTTGTGTATAAATGACCTGTCAACATAAGTGACTTCATTCTGGAATGGGTGGGATTAAATGGTTTGAGGAGTCACTCTATTCTGTACCCCCAATCTTAAAAGTACTGTCGTCAACCTTATTTTTGGTATTCCATATTCACTGTGAATATATTCATTAAGAAAACTCTACCTTTTTTTTCTGTACTTTAAAACCCTGACTTCTTAACCATTCCAAGGACTTGGCCTGAAATTAAAAGAGCGAACTATTTCTGTGAAACTCTGCAGTTTAATATTTGGCTGGGCAATTTAGGTGCTAAGATCCCTTTTCTTTGTATTATTTTATAGAAGTAGAGACACATCTTATTTTTCAAAAATAAATTTTAAATATATTTTTAGGTGGAGAAGTCAACTGTATCCAAGGACAGCTTTATATATAGAAAACTAATGTTAAGAAAAGTTTTAAAGTTAGGTCTTAATAAAGATCTCGGTTGCTGAAAATATTAAATGCGTGTGTAGACTATAAAAAGTAGTACATACACAGGGCACCTGTGTGGCTCTCTGGGCTAGGCATCTGACTATTGATTTTGGCTCAGATTTGTGAGATCAAGCCCCACATCGGTCTCTGTGCTCAGTGGGGAATCTGCTTGAGATTCTCTCTCCCCCCATCCCCTTTTCCCCCTCTCTCCCTCCTTCTTTCTCTCTCTTTCTCTCAAATCTTAAAAAAAAATAGTACATACACATAAGAAGTGAAAGATGATAATGGATTGTTCCAAAGATCTACTTTGGGTCTTATGGCTGCTGTAAGCACTGTCAATCCCCTCTTTTTAGATGCTCACACATGTGCCTACACTGAAGCACCAATCACATAATGAAGCTAGAAGCGGCTGGGTGGTGACTGCTCTCCCAAATCCCCCATTTTGATGGAATCAAGCATTTTTTTAAATCTGATTTCACAGAAATCTTATTTAGCTTCATTTTTCTATGATAAAAGGTAACGGACTATTGTTAAAAAGGATTGTCAGGTCTTAAGCTCTTTTAGCCCAGAATGTTCTCTATGTTTCCCTGAACGGAATTTCACAGCTGCCCCGTTGTAGCCCAGGCTGCAAGAGAGAAGCTGGGCCAGCTGTCCCTGCCAGATATTGTTCCCACCACACATAATGCACTTAGCAGGGCTTTGTGCACCCATTTTAATATCTTTTCACAGTACTTACCCTAATCTTTCCTATGGAGATGTCATAATGTGAATTATGAATGTATTGTCACAGTGACACGTATTGTGGATTAGGTATAGCTTGTATAATAGTTCCGAGGGACCCTTAATAACTGAATAATATTGACAGATTGGCAAGCATCAAAAAAACAGAAACACCAGAAGCAACTCAGAATGAAGTCAAGGTCATGATCATGAATGTAGAAATTTAAAAGTGCTAAGGGGAAAAATAGATGAGCGACAAGATGAGATCAGTTACAAGGGAAACTTCCAAAGGAAAGTCAATTTAACTAAAAATGTTATCACTTGATTTTCTTCCATTACATGCTTTAGGTTATAAATGGATTAGATAATATTCCACAGGGAAAGTCGTGTGTCTGTGTGTGTTTTTAATCCAAGAATGGAACACTAACACTGTAAGCACTCATAGTTTAACTTCATTCTGAAGCTTTAAAAAGGAACACTTTGACATCATGTTTATAAGATTTATGAATTTTGTACGATTAGTGCAAGACTTTGTCCAACCCATGAGCCTCTTGGGCCCCCAAAGGATATTAATACATTGTGGAATTTATGGGCTGTAGTGTTTCATTTTAAAGCCAAGAGAAGAGTTAGTTCTAAAGTGAATAAAATTTCAGATGAGGAGTATTTCTATTTTAGTTTTACTTTATTTCTGGACTTTAATTACTGGCAAGATTTAATAGTGGATACAGATCACTTTAGCAATGTATCAAAATCTTTTTAACATATTGAAGAACTATATTTCTAAACACCAAATATCAGTACCACCTGATTTTCTGATATAAATCCTGATAAGAATTCTGGTCTTAGAAAGAGCAAGGAGACATAGAGGTTTAAAATCGAACATGATACTTTGAAGAAACAACCTGTCAAATTGTTCCCCCTCTTTCCTCTTATCTTCTATGTCCTTATTTCTTTCATTTTTCCTCTTATCAATAGGTCATAAACTTTCTTGGAGTGCAGCAAATGAATCACATTTGCCTGAGGTCTAGAGTATTTTTAATACGTATTTAAAATAACTTTTAAAAGTCTGTTGTCTTTACTATCATGGTAGCTAAAACTTACCCCAAAATAGCAGATTGCTTAGATAAATTTGACAATTCTCCTAGCCTTTTCTATGTCTAAATATTGATTTGCATTTTATAAAGTACTAAAAAGTTCCTAGTGGGTCATTCAGTGGATCAGAGGAGAGTATATTCTCGTTGATACTATTGATTTTCTGTGTTTCATTTATGTTTTAAAATGTATCTTCAACAGAGTAGCCAAAAAAATGGCCTTGATTTGATAGGCTTTTCTCATATCTACTTACCTCCTTTTGGGGGCTTTGAGGCTCCATTTTAAGGTATCTTACTATCATTCATCTTTAATTCCTCTCATTTGAACACATGATGTAAGGTTAAAAAAAAAAAAAAAGCTAAAGATTTGAATTGTCCTGTGCACAATACTATATGTGCTTGAGGATAGTTGTTCGACTTTTGTTCCCTTTTGGGCATGAATGAGAGAGCATAAGATACTTCTAAGACTAGAGTAAGAGTCTGAGTCTTCGGACTAGGTTACTCGTCATCTTTTGGAATATCTCCCCCAACTCCTCATGGACTCTTATGAGCTTAAGTTTGTACCGGAAATAGGCTTAAGTTTTTCTGACCCAGTTCTGCATGCCCATCTCTAAGAACAATCAGTTGAACCACAGGAATGAATGACTGTTTCCAAAATTGACGTTTTTGTTCACTGTCTTTTCTGAAGGATTGAAATCAGCTTGAGCTGTCCACCCTCGAGGTGAATGAACTTAATTTCAATGATGGAAATCACTAGCACTTGTTTACACTTTTTAAATTCTGATTTTGTGTTTGAGGTGGTCATCATTTTTAACACGGGTGATCTCCCAAATTCTGTTTGCAGGTAGCCGTGAGTGTGCAAACCCTGTACCATTTAATGGGGCAGCAATTCCAACCTGCAAACAAATAGTGAAAGAATTTAAAATTAAAACACATCAATAGAGCGATCACTTCATCTCCAGATTCAACAACCTTTTATATGCCATCATAATACTTGTTAGTAGAGGAAGCAGCTAGAGTAGAGATGCAGAAAACTTGCTTAAGTAATATGAAAATGGAAAAATTGGCTCTCCAGAAATATTTGTGTAATTTTGTCCAGTCCATCCAGATGACCATTCGAAGCATTTGGAAATGGCACTCGCTTGGGACACAAGGATCCCTCTGTAATATTTTGGAATTGAATTTGTTGTATTTCTACTTAAATGGTTTGCCCTAATTACAACACAGAGTAAAGTCATATGCACAGTCATAGATCCCTCTATATTTATTTTGTCTCCTGGTTAGCACTATTCTGAATCTATAAAGATTGTTTATTTTGTTAAAATCATCATCCAGAAATGTCATTAAATATTTATTTGACTAGCAACAAACTAGACTCTGTACAGACTTCATTAGACATGAAATGGTGTCTTCACATCTACACCCACACTGTAAAGTAGTGTTTTAGAAAGGAGATAGTATAACTAAGCCACTATTGAAAATATAAATAAGTAATAAGTGAGAAAGTAAACATTTATGCCTAAATGAAGGCAGTGAGTGAGGTTTCCAAGGTATAAATCCAGTTATGATTTTATGTTCTAAAGATTGGCAATTTACATCCTACAAGTCAGGGATAATTTTACTGACCGGAGCTCTTACTGAATAAAACATGTTTCTGGCTCTCTTGTTTCTCCCTGGGAAGGACTGCTTTTTGCCTGCTGCCTCCTCAACAGGTTCTGGTTCACTTGGGAAGTGGCAGACTGAGGCTAACTCAAAAGTGTCTTCTTGTTCTTCTCCTCCCAATTTGTGTGCGTGAGTGCGCACATGCACACACGCGCGCGCGCACACACACACACACACAGCCTTAGTGAGGCTGAAACTTGACATGCTGCCTATAAAAGACTACTCATCCCAGAGAAAGAACCAGATGCTGTTTAGATGGATGGATCTGAGGGTGGGAGGGATGGATAGATGAGGAGAGGGATGGGAGGATAGATGGATGGAATTACACATAGGATTTGAAGAAAAATTCAAGGCTTCCCCTCTTGACCCAAGTAGATTTTTTTTGCCACTTTCTCTCCAAAGCAACATTTTAAAGTAATCCCATTTTCCCATGACAGTAATGTATCATACCCTTAAAAATAAGAAAAAAAAAAAAAAGCCAAGTGCACAAAGTACGATATAAGCATACTTAAGAATAAAGCCAAACTTTAAAAGTAAAAAATCTTAAGGGCAAAAACATAGTTTATGTGCTGTCATGAATTGGACACCATCATTTGCCTCAACCTGCCTCATATTAGAAGTAATAATATTAATAGAATGGCTACATTAATTAAGTGCTTACTCTCCCAAGTATTTTATATATGTTCAATGGTAATTCTCACAGCACTTCTCTGGGAGAGTTACTGTTACTGACTACATGGCAGAGAAAAGGTAACTGAAGACCAGATAAAGTAATCTGCTATAAACTTTATTTGATTTTTATTGGAGAAGTGGCCATTCCAAGAGCTGTAACCCATTTTCAACAGCTTTATTTTTCGTTTTTCTTCCTCCTCTCTCCCTCCTTCCCTTCTTACAAACATGGATTTTCAGTGCATATGAAGGTAGACATAGTCTCACAGAAGTGACAGATCAGACACAGCCCCTACCCTCTTGAAGGCACAATGTTAATCCTTTAACCGTATTTAATTTTTCTTCATTTGAAATTACCAAGATGTTTTAGAATTCTTTGCCAGACTTGATAACATGAAGTAAGGAGAAATAGCAGTAAATACAGTTTACTATCAGCTGTGGGGTTAGTGATCAGAGGCTCAGGGTCCAGATTCTGAGGCTAGACTGCTAGTGTGTGGGTCCCCATTTTGTTTTTTTCAAAGAACCAATTTCATTAATTTTCTCTATTTTTTTTTATTCTTTATTTTGCTTCTCTCTGCTCTCATCTTGATTATTTTCTTCCTTCTGCCAATTTCGGGTTTAATGTGTTCTTTTCCTTCTAGTTTCTTAACTTGTAAAGTTAGGTTGTTGATTCAAGATCTTTCTTGTTTTTAACGTGAATATTAATGGCTATAAATTCCCTCCTTAGCCCTGCTTTTGTGGTAGCCCCTAAGTTTTGGTTTTTGTGTTTTTGTTTTCTTTCATATCTAATTTCCCTTGTGATTTCATGACAATACATTGGTTGGTCAAGTTTGTTGCTTAATTTCAACAAATTTGTGAATTTCCAGTTTTATTTCTGTTACTGATTTCTTAACTCCATCCCACTGTGGATGGAGAAACTTCTTTGAATGATATCTATTTTTTACACCTGTTGACACTTAATTTGTGACCGAACAAATGGTCTACCCTAAAAGGTCTTACATGCGCACTTGAGAAGAATGTGTGTGTTGTCATTGGGTAAAGTGTTCCGTATGTCTGTTCGAGCTGGTTGGTTTATTGTGGTAAGTCCTCTTTCTTTACTTATCTTCTGTCCAGTTCTTTCTAATATTGAAAGTGGATATTGAAATTTCCCACTATTATTACAGAAATGTCTGTTTCTCCCTTTGATTCATCAGTTTTTGCTTTATATTTTTTGGTGGTTTGTAATTAGCTAGATAGATGTTTGTAATTATTATATCTTCTTATTGTATTGAAACTTTTTGTTAATACATGATGTCCTTTGTCTCATAACTTTTTGAATTGAAAATCTACTAGTCTGACATTAGTATAGTTACCTCTGCTGACATTTAGTTACTATTTGTATGGAATATCATTTTTCATGTTTGCACTTTCAATCCATTTGTGTTTTTGGATCTGAAGTTAGTATTGTATAGACTGCATATAGTTGGATCATGTGTTTTTATTCTTTCTGACAATCTGTGTTTTTTGATTGGAGTCTTTAATCCATTAAAATGTAAAACAATTACTGATAAGGAGGGGCTTATTTCCATCATTTTTGCTATTTGTTTCTATGTGCCTCCAGCATTACTGTCTTCTTTTCTCTTTAGTTGATTTTTTTTGTAGGGAATGATTAAACTCATTGGCTCTTTTGCTCTCTCTATAATAAATAAAATAAACAGGGACACCTATGTGGCTCAGTTAGTAAAACGTTCAACTCTTGATTTTGGCTCAGATCAGTTCTCACAGGGTAGTGAGATCAAGCCCCACATCAGGCTCCATGCTCAGTGTGGAGTCTGCCTGAGATTCTCTCTCTCCCTCTTACCAGCCTTCCACACTCTTGTTCTCTCTTAAATAAATGAGTGAATGAATATTCCTTGCCTATTGTCTGTATTATTGCTATTTTCTTTTTTTTTTTAACTTTTTAAAATTAACATATAATGTATAATTTGGACCAGGGGTAATGTATTATCTGGACCAGGTCTGTGAATCATCAGTCTTACACAATTCACAGCACACACCATAGCACATACCCTCCCCAGTGTCCATAACCCAACTACCCCATCCCTACCCACCTCGCCCTGACAACCCTCAGTTTGTTTTCTGAGATTAAGAGTCTCTTATGTTTTGTCTCCCTCCTGGTTCCAACTTGTTTCATTTTTTTCCCTCCCTACCCCCCACGACCCCACCCCCTGCCTCTCAATTTACTCATATCAGAGAGATCATATGATAATTCTCTTTCTCTGATGGACTTATTTTGCTTAGCATAATACCCTCTGGTTCCATCCATGTCATTGCTAATGGCAAGGTTTTAGAATTTTTGATGGCTGCTTAGTATTCCATTGTGTGTGTGTGTGTGTGTGTGTGTGTGTGTGTAATGGCTAATGGCAAGGTTTTAGAATTTTTGATGGCTGCATAGTATTCCATTGTGTGTGTGTGTGTGTGTGTGTGTGTGTGTGTGTGTGTGTGTGTATACACACCACATCCTCTTTATCTATTCTTCTGTTGATGGACATCTAGGCTCTTTCCATAGTTTGGCTATTGTGGACATTGCTGCTATAAACATTCAGGTGCATGTGCCCCTTCAGATCACTACATTTGTATCTTTAGGGTAAATACCCAGTGGTGTGATTGCTGAGTCGTAGGGTAGCTCTATTTTCAATGTTTTGAGGAATCTCCATACTGTTTTCCAGAGTGACTGCACCAGCTTGCATTCCCACCAAAAGTATGGGAGGGTTCCGCTTTCTCCGTATCCTCACCAACATCTGTCGATTCCTGACTTGTTAATTTTAGCCATTCTGATTGGTGTGAGGTGGTATCTCATTGTGGTTTTGGTCAGTATTTCCTTGATACTGAGGGATGTTGAGCACTTTTTCATGTGTCTGTTGGCCATTTGGATGTCTTCTTTGCAGAAATATCTGTTCATGTCTTCTTCCCATTTCTTGATTGGATTATTTGTTCTTTGGGTGTTGAGTTTGATAAGTTCTTTATAGATTTTGGATACTGCTCCTTATCTGATATGTCATTTGCAAATATCTTCTCCCATTCTGTTGGTTTTCTTTTGGTTTTGTTGACTGTTCCCTTTACTGTGCAAAAGCTTTTAATCTTGATGAAGTCCCAATAGTTCATTTTTGCCCTTGCTTCCCTTGCCTTTGGCAATGTTTATAGGAAGGAGGTGTTGCGGCTGAGGTTGAAGAGGTTGCTGCCTGTGTTCTCCTTAAGGATTTTGATGGATTCCTGTCTCACATTGAGGTCTGTCATCCATTTTGAGTCTATTTTTGTGTGTGGTATAAGGAAATGGTCCAGTTTCATTCTTCTGCATGTGACTGTTCCGTTATCCCAACACCATTTGTTGAAGAGGCTTTCTTTTTTCTGTTGGACATTCTTTCCTGCTTTGTTGAAGATTAGTTGACCATAGAGTTGAGAGTCCATTTCTGGGCTCTCCATTTTGTTCCATTGACCTATGTGTCTGTTTTTGTGCCACTACCATACTGCCTTGATTAATTACAGCTTTGTGATAGAGCTTGAAGTCTGGAATTATGATGCCGTCAACTCTGGCTTTCTTTTTCAACATTCCTCTGGCTCTTTGGGGTCTTTTTTGGTTTCATATAAATTTTAGGATTATTTGTTCCATTTCTTTGAAAAACATTGATGGTTTTTGGTAGGGATTGCATTAAACGTGTAAATTGCATTAGTTAGCATAGACATTTTCACAATATTTGTTCTTCCAATCGATGAGCATGGAACATTTTTCCATTTCTTTGTATCTTCCTCAATTTCTTTCATGACTACTTTATAGTTTTCGAGTACAGATTCTTTGCCTCTTTGGTTAGGTTTATTCCTAGGTATCTTATGGTTTTGGGTGCAATTGTAAATGGGATCAACTCCTTAATTTCTCTTTTCTGTCTTGCTGTTGGTGTATAGAAATGCAACTAATTTCTGTGCATTGATTTTATATTCTGACACTTTACTGAATTCCTGTATGAATTTTAGCACTTTTGAAGTGGTCTTTTGGGTTTTCCATATAAAGTATCATATCTTCTGCAAAGAGTGAGAGTTTGACCTCTTCTTTGTGGATTCGGATGCATTTTAATTCTTTTGTTGTCTGATTGCTGAGGCTAGGATTTCTAGTACTATGTCAAATAGCAGTGGTGATAATGGATATCCCTGCTGTGTTCCTGACCTTAGGGGAAAAGCTCTCAATTTTTCCCCATTGAAAATGATATTCACTGTGGGTTTTTCATAGACAGTTTTGATAATATAGAAGTATGTACCCTCTATGCCTACACTATGAAGAGTTTTGATCAGGAAAGGATGCTGTACTCTGTAAAATGCTTTTTCAACATCTATTAAGAGTATCAAAGAGTTCTTATTTTTTCTTTTATTAATGTATTATGTCACATTGATTGATTTGCGGGTATTGAACCAACCTTGCAGCCCAGGAATAAATACCACATTGTCGTGGTGAATAGTCCTTTTAATGTACTGTTGGATCCTATTAGCTAGTATTTCGGTGAGAATTTTTGCAACTGTGTTCATCAGGGATATTGATCTGTAATTCTCCTTTTTGATGGGGTCTTTGTCTGGTTTTGGGATCATGGTAATGCTGGCCTCATAAAATGAGTTTGGAAGTTTTCCTTCCATTTCTACTTTTTGGAACAATTTCAGGAGAATAGGTATTAATTCTTCTTTAAATGTTTGGTAGAATTCCCCTGGGAAGCCATCTGGCCTTGGGGTTTTGTTTGTTGGAAGGCTTTTGATAACTGCTTCAATCTCCTTACTGGTTGTGGGTCTGTTCAGGTTTTTTATTTCTTCCTGGTTCAGCTCTGGTATTTTATATGTCTCTAAGAATGCATCCATTTCTTCCAGATTTTCAAATTTGCTGGCATATAGTTGCTCATAATATGTTCTTATAATTGTTTTTATTTCTTTGGTGTTGGTTATGATCTCTCCTCTTTAGTTCATGATTTTATTTATTTGTGTCCTTTCTCTTTTCTTTTTGATAAGTCTGGCCAGAGGCTTATCAATCTTATAAATTCTTTCAAAGAACCAGCTCCTAGTTTTGTTCATTTGTTCTGCTATTCTTTTGGTTTCTATTTCATTGATTTCTGCTCTGATCTTTATGATTTCTCTTCTCCTGCTGGGTTTAGACTTTCTTTGCTCTTCTTTCTCTAGTTCCTTTAGGTATAGGGTTAGGCTGTGTACTTGAGACCTTTCTTGTTTCTTGAGCAAGGTTTGTATTGCTATATACTTTCCTCTCAGGACCGCCTTTGCTGTGCCCCAAAGATTTTGAACAGTTGTGTTTCATTTTCATTTGTTTCCATAAATCTTTTTAATTCTTCTTTAATTTCCTGGTTGAGCCATTTATTCTTTAGTAGAATGCTCTTTAGCCTCCATGTATTTGAGTTCTTTCCAGCTTTCCTCTTGTGACTGAATTCTAGCTTCAGAGCATTGTGGTCTGAAAATATGCAGGGAATGATCCCCGATCTTTTGGTACCAGTTGAGACCTGATTTGTGACCCAGGTTGAGAATGTTCTGTGTGCACTAGAGAAGAATGTGTATTCTGTTGTTTGGGGATAGAATGTTCTAAATGTATCTGTGATGTCCATCTGATCCAGCATGTCATTTAAATTCTTATTTCCTTATTGATTTGCTAAGATGTTCTGTCCATTTCAGTAAGGGAAGTGTTAAAATCCCCTACTATTATTGTATTCCATGCTTTTTTTGAGCCCAGCTAGCACCTTGATAATCGTCATCCTGAACTCTAATTCTGACATGTTACTAATGTCCATATTGATTAGATCCCTAGCCATCGGTACTGCTTCTTATTCTTTTTTTTTTTTTTTCTGGTGGTGGTTTTTCTACCTTGTCAGTTTATCCAGATAAAAATAGATGAATGAGAGAACAAATACTGAAAGGGTAGCAATGACCCCAGAAAAATAAACACTAATCAAATCAGAAGATACCCAAAACCTGGGAGAGAAAAAGGGGGGAAAAAGAAAAATATATATATTAATATTTTGTGTGTGTGTATGTGTGTGTGTGTGTGTGTGTGTGTGTGTGTGTATATATATATATATATATATATATATATATATATAAAATCTGGTGAATAGAACAGAGCCACACACTTGATTTTGCGTGTATTTTGGTCTGTTAGAGGAAACTACCTCTCAAATTTTAAAGAATGAAAAACTTATATATGTACAAAAAAAAGGGTAAACATGATGAAGGGATGGAATATGACTATAAAGATGAAAATTATAGAAGATTTTAAAAAAGGAATTGAAAAGATAAGAAGTTGGTTGAAAAAAGAAAAAAAAAGAGGAAAGAATGTGATCAGACTGGAGACTAGACTAAAGCTATGTGCTAGATTTAGGGTATATTTTCATCTGTTAGAAGAAATTGTATCCCAAAATTTTAAAGAAAAAAAAAATAACCCTATATGTATACAAAGAAATAAGGTTAAATACAGTGAAGGGATAAAATGTGACTATAACTATAAAAATTTTAAAATATTTTTAGAAAGGTATTGATAAGATAAAATAGTTTAAAATCATTAAAATAGGAAAGAGGAAAAATGTTTAAAAATAGAATAAGAAAAAAATAAAATTCAAAAAAATTTACTTTTGAAAGACTAAAGGATCACGGGGAAAAAAGCCATGAATTCTATGTGTTGCTTTCCCTTAGCTCTGGAGTTCCATAGTTCTCATTGATCCATGAACTTGGTCTTGGCTGGATATTCTTGCTGATCTTCTGGGGGGAAGGGCCTGTTGCAGTGATTCTCACGTGTCTTTGCCTGAGGCGGAATTACTCCACCCTTGTCAGGGACCAGGCTAAGTAATCTGTGCAGGTTCACTCTCAGGAGCTTTTGTTTCCTGAATATTTTCCATACTGCTTTGGAGGAGGAGAATGAAAATGGTGGCCTCCCAATCTCCAGCCCCGTAGGAGCCAAGTGCTCAGGGCCCCATTCCTCAGTGCCCCCTCAGAGAAAAGCAGTCAATCCCCCCCATCTCCCTGGTCTCTGGCTGTTCTCTGAGCTCACCAGGCCTGTGACCAAGTGTTTCTATCTCTGTCACATGGCCCCGTTTGGAGTCTCCAAACCCAGCAGATTCCTGCAGTGCACTCCCGTGCCACTCCTCCTGGAGGAGGCAAGTGGGGGGAGGGGGGAGTCTGTCCAGATTTGCCACTTGTGGGGTCCCTGCTGGAAGAGCAGTGGCCTGACTGTGCCTTGGATCACGGTTTAAGGTAACCCGGAGCTGAGAGCCCCCTGCTCAGCTCTGTCTCTGCATCTGGCTTCTCTGCTCTGATACATGGCAGCTCTGCCACATGTTGGCACCCCTGGTCTTTCTGTGTTCCTGCAGGTCCTGAGACCACACTGTCCCTGGGAGGGCTGTACCACCCGCTAAGCCTTGGGAGCAACTTCCCTCAGTGGAGCTGACTTCTAAAAGTTCCAATTTTGTGCTCCAGTGCTCTCTTACTTGCTGGGAGCCAGCCCCTACCTCCACAGTCTCTCTTCCCACCTATCACCTCGGATTCACTTTTCTGCATGTCCTACCTTCCAGAATGTGGTTGCTTTCCTGATCCTAGAATTGCTGCTTTTTTTCCTTCTGTCTCCTATTGAGTTTGTAGATGTTCAAAATGGCTTGATAACTATCGAGCTGAACTCCTGGGACCTGATGATATTTCAGTCTCCTACTCCTCCACCATCTTGCTCTTTCCTCATTCTTTTCTTTTTTGTTATCTTAGGGATTCTCTCTTTGACTTTGATTTTCAAAACTTTGGTCATAATGAATCTCGGTGTGGGTCTTTTTAAGTTCATCTTACTGGAGTTCATTGAGCTTCTTGGATGTTTATATTCATGTCTTTTATCAAATCTGGGAAGTTTGGGGCCATTATTTCTTAAAATATTCTCTCTGCCCCCTCTCTGTCCCTCCTTTCTGGACTCCTGCAATGTGCATGTTGATCTACTTGATGGCCCTTCAGCTCTTTTTCTTTCTGTCCCTCAAAGTCAGTGATTTCCACTGTCCTGTCTTCCAAGTCCACTGGTTCTTTGTTCTGCCTGCTCAATTCTGCCTTTGAATCCCTCTGGTGAATTTTTCATTTCAGTTACTGTATATGTTCAGCTCCAGAATTTCTTTCTGCTTTTTTCAGTCTTCTTTCTCTGTGTTGATATTTCATTTTGTTCACACATTGTTTTCTTGACTCTCTCCCCATCTTCTTTTGGTTCTTTGAGCATCTTCAAGACAATTATTTTAAACTCTATTATACTGCTGTCAGTTCTTTTTCAGGAACGGTTTCTGTTGATTTTTTTTTTCCTTTGAATGAACCGTACTTTCTTGTTTCTTTGCATGTTTTGTGAATTTTTGCTAAAAACTGGACATTTGAATCTAATAATGTGGTAACTCTGGAAATCAGATTCTCCCCCTCCCCTTCCCCATAGCTTGCTGCTTTTTGATATTATTTTTGTTTATTGTTGATTGTCTTATATGTTGTTATTGTTGTTGCAGACTGTCTCTAGCTGAGGACCAGCCTGAGGTGTAATCTTAATGTCTTTTCAGGTCTTTTCTGAGCCATTTCCTAGGCATGTGCCCTCACTGTCTAATTTTCCCCCATACATGCAGTTGTTTTTGAATGTCCTAGTCTTTACTGTCTAGCTCCCAAAAGTGGAAAAAGAGAAAAATGAAGTGGAGGAGGGTGAAAAGAGCCCTAGCTCTCTAAATCCCTTGGAAATTACTTCAGCCAGAGGGGGAAGCAACAATGGAGGAAGGTACAAGAAACTAATGGCTACATCTTTGTGCCTCTGTGATGAGAAGCACCAATCAGTGGTCAGAACACAGATCCCTGATCTCTGGAGGACAGGGTGCTTTTTGCCTGCCCTGGCTCCTGTATGCTACTTCAAGAACACATGTGCAGCTGCCTGCCACATGACTGAGGGGTGGAGGATGGGTAGCCACTACTGTGCTAAGAGCTGAAATTGAAATTAACCACAATTTGCTGTCCAAGCCTTTCTCCTGAAAGTTGCAAGGCTTTGATAGAGTCCAGAGTGCCAAGATAGTTGTCAGACACATTCTGCCAGTGCATTTTTTGTCTACAAAGGGAGACAGATCCCTGATATTTATACTCTTCCTTCTTTCCAAAATCCTCTCTGTGAGTGAATTTTTATATAATGAATACTGTTTAAATTGTATTTTCTTTCAACAATGAATTTTAGTTATGTAAGGGAAAGCTTTAGGATATTGAGCTTTATTAGATTTGGAGAATTACCAAACACCTACCATGGGTCTCAAGCAGATAATAAACAAACAATAACAACAAAATTTAAAGGGTGGTCAGGAAGAATAGGGAAGTCATGTTTCTTTGCTTTATCTGAAATTCTGTTACTTCACATTGACCACACATTCTGAGAGGGAGTCATGTTTGTTTTTTATTAGCAAAAAATCTAAAATAAGAGAAATAAATCAGTGCTTATTAAATGAGGTTCAATAGACGAAAATAATGTTTAAAACAAAGATGCAAATTAGTAATGAAAAGATTAGGAATCTAGGGGCACCGGGGTGGCTCAGTGGGTTAAAGCCTCTGCCTTCGGCTCAGGTCATGATCCCAGGATGCTGGGATCAAGCCCCACATCGGGCTCTCTCCTCAGCAAGGAGCAGGGAGCCTGCTTCCTCCTCTCTCCTTGCCTGCCTCTCTGCCTACTTGTGATCTCTGTCTGTCAAATAAATAATAAATTAAAAAATCTTAAAAAAAAAAGATTAGGAATCTACTGCTGTAGAACTTTTATGAATATTAAGCAATTTTTCTAATGGTTCAAAATAATCAGTCATAGTATGCACATAAACAGTTACCTGCTACATATAATTTAAGATCTTTCAATACCTGAGTAGTCATCAAAGATTGCAGAATTTTAGAACAAGAGAAGACTTTAGAGATTAGCTTTATTTGGTTGACTGACTTTGGGTTGTAATTATTTCTTTAGAAATTTAATTTCTTTTTCCTGATTCTGTGAAAATGGGCGTTACAGTGGAAAACATCTCAGTAAAAGTCAGACCAAATGATATTGGTTTGTGGCATAGTGGAATATTTTGATATTCTGTGTGTTCTCTTGAGATGGTGATATAACTATCTGAGGGTCATTTAGCGTCCATCTGTTACTCTTTTAAAGAGCATTTCAGTTTTTAAAAGATTTTGAAAATTAGCTTTTGAACTCATGCACAGACTTTTTGAAAATGCACACGTTCTGGCCCATCAAAAGAAAGTTAAACTCTGCAATATAAAATTTCCAGAAGAAGATGAGAGAGGAACTTTCAAACAGTAATCAATTTTTCCCTAGGTAAAAGTGGCAGTGGTTTAATGAGAAAAATCAAAGTCAAATTTATTATATAGTTAATTAGAGTTTTAGATTTTCCACAGTACTTTTAGAATAAAAGCTATTAATTTTGTTTCTTGAACTATAAATTAAAACACAACTATAAATGTATTTTTAATCATGAATAGCATGGATTTTTCATTGCCCAAATAAAGAGCATCAGACTTCTAAAACTGGTGTCACGGAAAGGAAGAGTTGTACAGAAAGTAAAATAAAAAGTTCTAATGGCATTTTATTGAAACTATAAACACCTCCTCTAATGAAAATGCAAACCTGAAAGCACACACATGAACGTTTTGACAGCTGTGCTGTTCTTTCAGCTTCTACAGATGACAGCGCAGCCGAGAAGAAAGGGGGCACCCTTCATGCTGGCCTCATTGTTGGAATTCTCATCCTGGTCCTCATTATAGTAGCAGCCATTCTCGTGACCGTCTATATGTATCACCATCCAACGTCAGCAGCCAGCATTTTCTTTATTGAGGTAAGTGTCGGGCATGACACATGAAATCCAAGCTGGTTGATGAACTCCGTGTATTTGCTAACACCATCTGTATTTAATATGCAGCACCTGACTTCTGCATTTTGCAGTCGCGAGCAGACGGGTTTCACACATGCATGCACACACACATATATTGATAGATTGCTTTCATGTGATAAGTTCACTTATCTCAGGAGATTTTAAAGAAATAAGCTAAACTATCTTGCCTTTCGCAGATCTGAAGAAAAGTAGAAACCATGTTTTTAGTCCTGTTAGACCAGCTGTTCACCTAATCGTAGAAGGAAATTCAGCAGGTACTGGAGGCTGCAGGATTTGGCTTGGATGTATTGATCAGTAAATACTAATTGAGTATTGGCTGGATTCATAATACAATATGGCGGACATGCTGTCAACCATTTAGGAAAAATAGAGCTTTCACTACAAAATAACAATAAGATGTAACAGGTATAACAAAAAGATAAGGGTATGTGCCATCACCATTTTGTGTAATGTGTGTATATTTATATGTTTATATATGAATATGCATGCACATGTGGGCACACACACACACACACACTCAGCCACAGAGAGAGCACTGTGCTGAACTGTTGTTCTCTTTTCATGTACAAAATGTAGATTTAGTGCCAGTTCCCAAGAACAACCAGGGAGGAAGACCAGGGGCTGTGCTAAAGGATCCAAAGCCAAGCCTTGATGTCCAAAAGGCCTGAAATTAGGATGCTGGGAGGGCACTGGATAAAGTTCATGTCCCATTCTATGCCCCGGTCAGTTGGAATTCCTGAGACCATCATGTGTGCAGCTTTCATTCCAAACATCTTAATAGGGCTCCTGCTCTTCCAACCCCAAAGAAATAGTAAAGCAATGGAGGAAATCTTCCCCCCTTAGAGTTTCGAAACTATAAATCTGAAATCTTTTCCAATTCATTGGGTGACATACAGAAAGGTGGATTAGAATTTTGTTCACTTGTTGAATGAGAAATTATCGTAAATTTTAAACTACAGAATTACCTTTGTTCCCTCTAAGAGGGAGAGATGAGAGCTAATCAATTAAATAATTGCTCAAAAGTCCAAAAGACTAAAATGCAGTCTCCTTAGGTTGGCATTCAAGGCCTTGGTGGTCTAGATCTTCTCAATCATTTTGATCTTTATCCCATACATCTTCCATCTGGAGATGACAACACCACCAAATTTCCCTTTTTACTTTTCTCTATACATGCTCCAAATTTTCCATGCCATCAAGACTTTGTTTATTCTGTTTCCTCCACCAACAAAGCTCTCTCTTGCCATCCCAGTTCTTGAATTCAGGATCTGAACACCTTCAATGCCATGTGTCTGATAAGCTTCCCTGAACCATCTCTGTCTGGACAGCTGGACATGATCTCTCGTCCTCCTCTGAAATTCTATCCATTATAATTCATCCATGTCTTCTTATGGCATTTACCTTTCTGTTTCACATTAGAATTAACTATGAACCTGATTCATTCCCCTCCTACTGACTTAAAAATTCCTTAAGATTTGGATTAAACAACAAAGCTTCCTTCAAATAAGAGGTACTCTATCAATATTTTCTGGGAAAAAAATCCTTTGAGATTTCGAGCTTGCATTAAAATTTCACATATGTATTCTGGAAATGGCATCCTCATTTAAAATCAAAATAATTGTGAAATTATCAAGTATTTCATTTAGTTGGAAAGCTGTTTTTTAAGTTTTGCTATGTTGCTTCCTTTCATGGAAGAAAGTAGGAAACTTTCCTGGGTCATGAATGCATTCCTCAAACAGTTGACAAGCGACAAGCTGCAAGGCTTCAGTGACTAAGCAGACATCAGGCTACTGCTATAACCCCTTACTTATTGAAGCCTTTAATGCACCATGCAGTCTATTTTCTGACACTGTAAAAATGAAGACACTGTGAAATATCTGATGGTGATGGAATTGGCCATTTGCACGGTGCAGAGGACCCAGTTCACATCGGTGCATAGCAATCCCTGCGGAAACACAAAGTGAGACTGAAGAATAAGTGGAAGTTTTTTTATTTTTGTGTTTGTTTCTTGTTTTTTGTGGGGTTTTGAGGGTTTCTTTTGGCATTCATCTTAGAGATAGTTTTGTTCTGTGCCCTCACAACACAAAGGAAGAGATTGACGGTCAGAGTGGTGGAATGGTTTCTCCAAGGTCAAAGAGCCACAGTTGTAGAAAGATTTCTCTTATCTTTCTACACTCAAGTAAGCAGAATCATTCTGCAGATTCCTGAGCTTTTCTCCCCTTTGCCTTTTTCCTTCCCATTGGGTCGATAGCCAATTTCTACATAAATCACTTCCTCCTTGACACCCCGCTTGCTATCCCCATGCAGCTCACCGTGGCTGGTCAGCAGGTGATTTTTGAAGATGATAATCTTAGCTTTACTATTATTAAAGCTGACCCATGTTGACAAATTCAAAACACAGACCCGTCATGACTTCTCAGCAACTGACATGCTAGACCCAGGAATTTGAAGGTTTTAAATTACTAGTTAAATTAGAGTCATTGGTGCATAAAAATATTGAATTTACCAATATTATGTAAATTGCTTTTCATGTGCCTCTTTATACTCCTGTCTGCTTTTTAAATGAAATTGATGTGCTTTCTCCCATTATGAAAACAATACCTGTTAGGTATAGAAAATTTGCAGAAATGTAAAGAAGAAAAAGTAGAGTCATCTTTATAAGGCCAACATGTGGAAACAATCACTATTACTATTTTAATTTATTTTCTACTGGAATTTTTGTATGCAGAATTTGATATTTGCCCAGTTAGTTAACTGTGATTTCACCCAAATGCAAACTGTTATTTTTTAAAAATAACATTTTTTCATTTGTAAACATCATTTTGATGGCTGTATACTATTCCATTCAGTGTTTAGTCAGTAGCTTTTATTGATTGTCTCTTGTGCTGTCGGGTGCTATTCAGAAATTACTAACATTTCCTAGAAATGTTAGAAAAGAGCCTTACTTGACTATATATTGGGTTCCTATTGCTGCTGTAACAAATTACCACAAACCTAGGAGCTTAAAACAATACATACTTATTATCTTACAGGTTTAGAGGTCAGAAGTCCAGATTTAGTCTCACTGGTATAATTAGTCTCACTGGAGGTCAGAAGTGTAGAATTAGTCAAGGTGTCAGCAAGCCTGGTTCCTTCTAGAGATTTCAGGAGAAGTTGTTTACTGTTTTTAGCTGCTAGAGGTTGCATGCATTTCTTGACTCCTGGCCCTTCTAATCATCCCAAACTCTGCTTCTGCCATCATATCTACTAATAACTCTAAATCCCTTTGCCTCCTTCTTGCAAGACCCCTTGTGATCACATTGGGCTCATTTGGACAATCCGGGATACTCTCCCCATCTCAAACTCCTTAATTTAATCCCATCTACAAAGTTCATTTTCCTGTAGAAGGTAGCATTGGCGGATTTTAGCTATTCGGACACACATATCTTTGGAAGGTTATCATTCTGCCAGCCACAAACTGCATCAAATGTGAGATGCATTACACTCTACCCGTTAAACTACGACAGGCCCTTGACCATCATACACATTCCATTTTTGTGATATTAAAATGTTACCCAGTGTGTATCTTGTGTGCTTTTCATAATGAAATTCAGATTGCATCGAATGCTTATAGGACTTAATTCCTGTCCTACACTGTATATACTGTGATGAAATGTAATGACTTTGCCCTTGAGTGGATAGACCGGAGTTTATGCAACCAATCTCATATTATGGAGCACTGGGGCTCTTCTTTTTTCTTGTTGTTGTTATTTTTGCTATTATAGTTAGCCCTGTTATGACAGTAATGATGGTAATAATGAACACATATTGAATTCACCTAGTGGAAGTGATTTATACTTACTACCTCATTTAATCCTCACAAAGACCTTAGGATAAATAAATATTATCTTTTTATTTCATATCATAGATGATGAAACTGAGACACAACATTTAAGTAACTTGCTCAACATCATGAATTTAGCCTAGGGTGGAGTCAGAATTTGAGCCCTGGCTCTCCAGAGACCATATCCTCAACCACTGGGCCATGCTGCCTCTCTGTGTGTAGAGGGCTTTCCTCAGGTGCTGTGTAAAAATATAGGAGGATATAGATTATGTCCTTAGAATAGATTCTTAAAAGTAAAATCAAAAGAAGGCAATAAGCCATTTAATGGCACTGAAATATTGCCAAAGATCATTGTCTGGATTTGTACACCAATTTGTGTAGCTGTTGTTGCTCTTGTCTCCTTTTAGTGAAGGGAATGACAATGGCTGTTATCTGTGTTTTGTTCTTGCAGAAAATATATACCAGTTATTGTGCATTTTATGGAAACAAACCCTCTCCCTCATACAAAGTACTTAAATGGGCTTTATCTTTTTTTTTTTTAAGATTTTATTTATTTATTGAGAGAGAGAGAGAGTGAGGGGAGGGGCAGAGGGAAAGGAGAAAAGCAGACTCCTCACTAAGCAGGGAGCCTGACATGGAGCTCCATCCCAGGACCCTGGAATCATGACCTGAGCCAAGGGCAGATGCTTAACTGATGGAGCCACCCAGGTGCCCCTGGGCTTTAGCTTTTAAATGTCATATTTAATATGGGAAAAAATGGGATAAAATGGGAATTAAAATCTAGAAATACATCCTTATATGGAATACTAAGTGAATGTGACAAAAGGCAATAAAATAACTAAAATGAAGGGAAAACTAGATGAAAGTCAAGAAATCCTTGTGATAAAGCAGGTCAGCACCTTGTATATTGTACAATTAAACAATTAAAATGTTTATATCCTATGTCATCATATACGGGGTCATGTGTAAGAGTTTCATTCTCCTAAGACATTCAGTCTTTACTCAGTCTAGCAGACTAATCTATTTTTCCTGAACTTATCTTCTATTCCTCTATCATCCTCTTCACATTTTATGCTGAATATTTTCTTTAACTTTTTACTAGATGACTTTCATTTTGTGTTTACCTGACTTTTCTCACTAATTTTCAAAAATACACCTGATTGTGACCGAAATCCATCATATGACACAAGAATGACTAATGTACTTTAAAATCTTTTTTATTATTATCTTGAAACAAAATAGCAGAAAACAAATATTCAAATAATCACATGCACCTTAATTTTTAATAGATTTTAATAAAACTACTGTCTCTTTGGAAGAATTAAATATGCCTTAGATTCTACATTAGTGTTTGCTGAACATTTCTAGGCATAGATTCTGTGATTTATAATAAATTTCATTGTTGCATGAATATGGGTTACAGAGATAAATGTTTACACTGTTACTTAAACATATCACAATTTAAGATTTTTAACTAAGATGCATAAAATGTAATCTAGCTGAAGGTCAAGAAAATAATATTCTACAGTAGTAATCACATGAAAAAGAATCCCCACGAAAGAATTCTATGTGGACTATAAACAAATCGCTTTAGACTAGTAATCTTAATGAAAGAATTTACATTGAATACTGCCCTTGATTTTTCTTAGTCTTTTAAACAATGGCTAATATTTAGACATTTATGTCCAGATTTGATTGTTCTCTATCAATAAAAATGAAGATAAATGGATAAGACCCTAATGATAAAGGTGATTGATATCTTGGAAAGTAGATTCTATGAGTAAAATATTAAAGTTTTTTTTGTAAAGCAAAAACTAAGAATACTACATCATGCTGCTGATGCTGTAAAGTACTACTGAACATACTCTCATGGAGAAAGCAATCTGAACAAAGAGCTCATTTAAAGATGATAGGGAAGAAAGCAAAAATTATAGGCACAATGCCTCTCACAAGGACACTAAGATAATGCAGAGCAATGAGGCTTACCTTTATATAGAATATAATTCTTAACCTGAGGATTAGAGAAAAGGGAGGGTATAGAGCTGAGCTGTCAGTGTGGTAGCCACTAGCCCTAAGTGGCAATTGAGCACTTGAAATGTGTCTGGGGTGCCTGGGTGGCTCAGTGGGTTAAAGCCTCTGCCTTGGGCTCAGGTCATGATCCCAGGGTCCTGGGATAAGCCCCGCATCAGACTCTCTGCTCGGCAGGGAGCCTGCCTCCCCCCGCTCTGTGCCTGCCTCTCTGCCTACTTGTAATTTCTGTCTGTCAAATAAATAAATAAAATCTTTAAAAAAAAAAAAAGAAAAAAGTAATGTGACTAGTTTGGACTGAGGTGCATATAAAATACCCACCAGATTTGAAGTTTACGAGAAAAGAATGTATAAGAGCTCATTAATAATCTCTATATTAATTACATGTTAAAATGAAAATATCTTGGGGATATTGGGTTAACTAAAATATATTATTAAAATTGACTTGGGGGGGTGGTCCAAGATAGCAGCACAGGAGGATCCTGAACTCACCTCCTCCCACAGACACCCTGAACCTGTAGTACAATTCCCTATGAAAAAGACCTGGAAAACTGTGGAACAGCTCCTTCACAACAAATTATAAAAGCACCATATGGAGACAGGTAGACACGGAAAAGCCATGCTTACCAAAAGCCCCATCCCCAACATGGTGACTTATAGTCAGGAGAGATCTCACAAATCCAGAACTTCTTTAGGAGCTAGGGGTTTCTGGCCCGTATCAGGCACCCTAACCCTTGAGACCTGCACCATAAAGATGAATTCCTTAAACATCTGTCTTTGAAAACCAATGGGGCTGCCATCCAGGAGACCTAAAAGTCTATAAGGAACTAACATACTGATCTTAAAAGGCTCACACACGGACTCATCACTCCAGGGCCCACCACAGAAGCAGCAATTTGAAAAGCACCTAAACTATATGTGAAGGAGATTCATTTGCCCATCTGAAAGCACTGAAGGAGCTTTTGGGATTCTCTTCAGAAATGGTAGTGCTGGTAAGCACCATTTTTGCACTCTCTCAAAACCTTGCTGGTGCCGGTAGGGGCACACAGTCACTGCACTGCCTCACTCCCCTTCAAAAGCCAGCAGGCATGCCCCAGCCCCTCCCACGGCCTTGCTAAAGCCAGTGGGCATCCCCAAGCCCTACACTTTCTTGCTGCCCCACTAAAGCCAGTAGGCATGCCCGACCCTTGCACTCTCCCACAAAGCCTCAGTAAATGACTGGAAAAATCATGAGTATGTGAAGATTAAACAACATCTACTGAAAAACCAGGGGGACAGTGGAGAAATCAAAGGAGAAATTAAAAAAAAAATTGAGACAAATGAAAATGGAAGTACAACATACTAAAATGTATGGGATGCAGCAAAGCAGTTCTAAGAGGGAATTCTGAGTTCATAGTAAAACACGCCTAACTCAAAAAACAAGAAAAATCTCAAATAAACAGTGTACCTTTACACCTGAAAGAACTAGAAAAAGAAAAACCAACAGAGCCTAAAGTTAGTAGAACGGAAGAAATAACAACAGCACAAATATGAAGTAGAGACTAAAAAGACAGAAGAAAAGATCAATAAGCTGGTACTTTGAAAAGATAAATAGATTTGACAAACCTTTAGCTAGACTTACCAAGAGAAGAGAGCTCAAATAAATCAGAAATAAAAGAGAAGTTACAACTGATACCACAGAAATAAAAGGGATGGTAAGACACTACTATGAACAATTATACACCAGCTTAGAAGCATGGATAAATTCCTAGAAGCATACAGTCCTCAAAGACTGAATCATGAAGAAATACACAATCTGAATAGACTAATTACTAGTTAAGAAGATTGAATCAGTAATCAAAAATCTTACTACAAACCAAATTTCAGGTTAAGACAATTTCACTGGTAAATTCTAATAAATATTTTAAGAAGACTTAATACATATCCTTCTTAAACTCTTGCAAAAAATTAAAGAGAGGGAATGCTTCCAAACTCATTTACAAAGGTGGGATTACCATGATACCAGAAGCAGACAAAGACACCACGAAAAAGTAAAATCCTGGGCCAATACTCCAGTGAATATGGATGCGAAAAATCCTCAACAACATATAGCAAACCAAATTCAACAATACATTAAAGCAATCATACACCATGATGAGGTAGAATTTGTTCCAGAGATATAAGGATGGTTCAGCATTTGCAAATCAATCAACATTATACACCACATTAAACAAAATGAGGGAAAAAATCATACCATCTCAAGAGATGCAAAAAAAGTATTTGACCAAATTCAACATCTGTTTATGATAAAAATTCTCCAAAAAAGTGACTATAAAGGGAACATACTTCAACATAATAAAGGCCATATATGACAAGCCCATAGTTAACATCATATTCAACGTAGAAAGCTAAAAGCTTTTCATCTAAGACCAGGAACAAGAGAAGGATGCCCATTCTTGCCACATTTATTCAATATAGTATCAAAAATCCTAACCAGAGCAATTAGACAAGAAAAAGAAATAAGAGGCATACATATTGGAAAGGAAGAAATAAAATGGTCACTAGTTGTGGATGACATGATCTTTTTTTTTTTTTTTAAGAATTTTATTTATTTACTTGACAGAGAGAGATCACAAGTAGCAGAGAGGTAGGCAGAAAGAGAGGGGGAAGCAGGCTCCCCGCTGAGCAGAGAGCCCGATGTGGGGCTCGATCCCAGGACCCTTAGATCATGACCTGAGCCAAAGGCAGAGGCTCAACCCACTAAGCCACCCAGGCGCCCCATGACATGATCTTATACATAGAAAACCCTAAAGATTCCACCAAAAACCTATTAGAATAAACAAATTCAGTAAAGTTGTAAGATTAATAATCAATACACAAATATATGTTGTGCTTGTATACACTAACAACAAACTCTCAGAAAAGGAAATTAAGAAGAGAATCCCATTTACAATTGCATCAAAAATAATAAAATTCCTAAGAAAAAAATTAACCAATGAGATGAAATACCTATATGCTAATGGTTATAAGATACTGATGAAAAAAATTAAAGACACAAATAAATGGATAATCTGTACTCGTGGATTAAGAGAATAAGTTATAGTTTAAAACTCCATATCATTCAAAACAATCTAGAGATTCAATGCAATCCCTATGCAATGTCAATTCTCCAGCATTTTTTTACAGAAATAAAACAAACAATCCCCAAATTCGTATGGAATAGCAAAAGACCCTGAATAGTGAAAACAATCTTGAGAGAGAAGAACAAAGCTGAGGGCATCATGTTCCTGGCTTGAAATAATGATATTACATAGCTAGAGCAATCAAACACTGTTATTGATATAAAAACTGACACCAATGGAATAGAATAGAGAGCCCAGAAAAGTTAAACTCATGCATATGTAGTCAATTAGTTTACATCGAAAGAGGCGAAAATACACAATAGTGAAAGGACAGTCTTTTCAGTAAATGGTATTGAGAAAACTGGACACCCACATACAAAAGAATGAAACTAGACTTCTTACAATGCACAAAAAATTAACTCAAAATACGGACTTGAATGTAAGACCTAAAACCAAAGAACTTCTAGAAGAAGACAGGTGGTAAGCTCCTTGACATCAGTTGTGGTGATGATTTTTTGAAACTGCCCCCCAAAACAAAGGCAATAAAAGCAAAAATAAACAAGTGAAACTACATCAAACTAAAAAGCAGAAGCACACCAAAAGAAGCCATCAACAAAATGAAAAGACAACCTATTGTGAGTGGGAGAAAATATTTACAGATCATATATCCACTAAAGGGGTTATATCCAAAATACATAAAGAGCTCATATACTTCAGTAGCAAAACAAAAACAAATAGTCTGATTAATAGTGAATAGAGATTTTCCCAAAGAAACCATGTAGATAACCAAGAGACACAGGAAAAGATGCTCATTGTCACTAATTAGGGAACAATGAGATATCACCTCACACTTGTCAGAATGGCTATTATCAAAAAGACAAGAAATAACAGATATTGGCCAGGATGTGGGAAAAAGAGGACACTTGTGTGCTATTGCTGGGAATGTAAATTGGTGCAGCCACTGTGCAAAATAGTATGGAGTTTCCTCAAAAAAATTTTCCTCAAAAAATTAAAATCAAAAAATCAAAAAATTAAAAATTGAAATACCATATTATCTAGCAATTCTGCTTCTGGGTATTTATCTAAAGAAAATGAAAATACTCATTTGAAAAGAAATACACATCCCTACATTCATTGCAGCATCATTTCTAATAACCAAGACATGGAAATAGGTTAATGTAAGAGTCCACTGATGAATGAATAGATAAGGAGGAATTGTGTGTGTGTGTGTATGTATATGCGTATGTATATACACATATACATATATATGCACAATAGAATACTACTCAACTATAAAAAAGATTAAAATCTTGCCATTTGCGATAACATGGTTGGACCTTGAGGTATTAGGCTAAGTGAAATAGATCAGACAGAGAAAGACAAATTTCCATATGATTTCCCTTATATATAGAATTTAAAAAACAAAATAAATGAACAAACAAAACTCACAGATACAGAGAACAGAAAGGTGGTTGCCAGAGGGGAGGGAAGTTGAAAAGTGGATGAAATGGGTAAAGGGGGTCAAAAGATACAAACTTCCAGTTGGAAAATAAATGTCATGGGGATATAATGTACAGCAGGGTGAGTATAGTCAGTAATAGTGTCATGTGTATTTGAAAGTTGCCAGAAGAGTAAATCTTTAAAGTTATTATCACAAGAGTTAAAATTTTGTAACTTTGTATGGTTTCAGATAGTAACTGGACTTACTATGATCATTTAACAATAAACACAAATATTGAATCATTATATAATACACTTCAAACTAACACAATGTTATTTGTCATTTATATATCAATTAAAATTAATTTCACTTAGTTTTACTTTTTAACGTGGCTACAAATAGTTCTAACATTATGTATGCGGCGAACAGTATTTCTATTGGACAATGCTGGCTTTAGAGAAAACCTTGCAGAAAGAAGAGCAGATTAGAAAGTCTGATTCTCTCCACGTTTTTTGAAAATAAAAAACCAAGTAATCTTTAGCACTGGGGAAAGGAAATTGGAAGCTTGAGGAGAGAGATGCTGACAAAGCTATTTGATAAGTTGTCCATTCATTCATTCATTCATTCACATTCATTGATCTCCTATTAGGTGCCAAGTACCCAAGTTACAGAGATAAACAAAAAGGACAAGAGACAATCTTTGCCCTCATGAAGCTTATATTCTACTGGCTAGAGAGAGATGATAAACATATTTTAATCAAGGTGTGGATTTCAAATTGAATGTTGAGTTTTACAAAAGAGGCAACCTTCTACCTTTGCCCTCCCCCATGCTCACCTGTTCTCTCTCTCTCCCTTTTTCTCTAAAAAAATTAAATCTTGGGGGCACCTGCATGGCTCAGTGAGTTAAGCCTCTGCCTTCAGCTCAGGTCATGATCTCAGGGTCCTGGGATCGAGCCTTGCGTTGGGCTCTCTGCTCAGCGGGGAACCTGCTTCCCCCGTCTCTCTGCCTGCCTCTCTGCCTACTTGTGATCTCTCTCCGTCAAATAAATAAATAAAATCTTTTTTTAAAAAACGAAATCTTGTTTTAAAAAAATTATTTTACCCAACTTGCCACCAAAGTTAACATTCTGAAAGATGATTCTTATCTCTTCACCCCAGTTGCATAGCTCTCAATGCTGTAAAATCCATATTAATCAAAACCACCAAAATCATCTGTTCCTGGAACCTACGCGGAAAGTGTCCTTTCTATACCTTTATTACATTCAGGCTCAGTGTAGAAATAGAAACCCAGGAGAGTGAAATAGTGTGCTGGGGTCACTTGAAGTCTACTTTCAGAGCTGAGACTTGAACCCAGGACTCCCTGTCCTGGGCTGCAGGCTGTGCCGCCTACAGCAGCAGTATAACAATGGTCTTTTAAGCAGTTTGCCACTCAAGGGATTCCCCATCCCAACAAATATTTGTGCATAACAAGGACCAGTGGAGAATATGATTAAAGGAAGACAGGCAGCTGTGGCCCTCAACTTTTCCTGGCAATCAATAGTGCCTCCAGGAAAGAAGCCAGAGGACAGGAGCCAGGCAAGGATTCAAAGGCTGCTGCTGGGGAGGAAAAAAGTGTTTACTCAGAGTTTGGCATCTTGCTTTGCAGCTGCTAGATGCATAACCCTTGGGAATTGGGAAGACATGATCCGTTGAATAATCTATATAATAAATAGATGGTTTCATAGACGCACGAGTCTTTTTTTATCTGGAAGTCGCATGTTTTTTATAATTAAGTTTTACTTACAAGGTATTCCTTAATCTTATTTGGTCTTAAAGGAAACTAAAAAATGTTTCATTGAAACAAAATACTTCTCATTGTCATTTTTCAGTGGAGGCAGAAGATGGCTTTCACTTTTGATGAGTAGCTGGGAGGAAAGAAAGATGAAGGAAAACTTGAGATGGTTTGATGCTTTGAATAAAAAATATGCCTTATTGGGGCACCTGGGTGGCTCAGTCGTTAAGCATCTGCCTTTGGCTCGGGTCATGATCCCAGGGTCCTGGAATCGAGACCCACATCGGGCTCCCTGCTCCACGAGGAGCCTGCTTCTCCCTCTTCCACTCCCCCTGCTTGTGTTCCCTCTCTCACTGTGTCTCTCTGTCAAATAAATTAATAAAATCTTTATTAAAAAATGCCTTATTAAATGGCATATTTCCAGAAAAAAAAATCAAAATTTAGGGGAAAATCAGTGAAAGTTGTTTGCTTTTTTGCTTTTTTTTTTTTTTTTAAGATTTATTTATGTTAGAGAGAGAACCATGAGTGGGAGGGGCAGAAGGAGCAGGAGAGAGAAACTCAAGTAGACTCCACGCTGAGCAAGGAGTCTGAAGTGGGGCTCAATCGTAAGACCCTGAGATCACGACCTGAGCTGAACCCAGCAGTCAGACGCTTAACTGACTGTGCCATCCAGACGCTGCTGAAACTGGTTTGCTTTAAAAAAGAAAAAAAGAAAAATTAGGTAGTGTTAGTAGTCTGTGGTTTTCTTTTCTCACTTTCTGTTCTAAAACACTGAAATTTTCTTCATGTGTCTCACTGAATGATTTTGAGATATCAGTTCAAATTCATGGTGATTCCCTTGTATAACTAGTCACCAAAATAAAGATTTTTTCAATAGCTGTTCACCTATAATTTAATCTTCTGGGTAACATTTTAATTTAAATTCCTAGAACTAAAATAGCATTTCTAATTTAGTGAAATATTTTCTTCCCTTCACTGGGAAGAATTATTTAAAAAAACTGAATAAAATGTTTTCTACTGCCCTGAATTCTCTGCTCAAATTCCTTCTTAATTAGCATCCCCTAAGTTATTTCAAATGGTGCAGAAAGCCATGAAATAAATCATATATATGTATATATTTATTTTCACATATAAAATCTCCACAGGGAAGCTCTTAATATATGAAAGTATGAAATTAATATATAAATTAAAACCTGCAGAGCTAAAATTCAGATGGGCAGCTATAAACCAAAATTATGTCATTTTGAGTACATGATATATGTATTAGGTAACCTAATCCTCTCCTTCTGTTAACTCTTTAAAAGAAGATTACTCTACTTACAGTACCAACTGTTGAATAATTTCTTCCTTGTGACTTTGGTAACTGTTCTTTGTTAAAATAAATACTTAAATCTTTTCAAATTCTGGAGGCTGAAAATAGAAATTTTAAATTTAGCAATAATTATTGCTTCACAATAATAATGAATTTATTCAATTATAAGATTTTCCCCACCAATTCCACATAGTATATTTTTTTTCTGACTAAAATTCAAAATTAAATTACATAAGTTGATCATTATAACATGCTTTGGTGTATAAATAATACAGGAATGATTTGTGATTGTAAGAAAATTAAAATTTTAAATTTGAGTTAGGACATTAAAATATTTAGAATCTAGGGAATACACATGTAAAGAAATGTATTTATTTTAGATAATAGAAATAATCATGTTTTGTTATTCTGTTAGAAGTGATTAGCCAAAGGTAATTATAATTTGCAAATGAGTTAGATTATTTTGCTCTAACAAACTTTCTTAACATAAACAAAATAATTTTTAATTTAAAATTAAAAGAACTTTCCTTACATCCCATAATAAGGGAATATAGAGTCAGAATAATTCTATTTCTACCTTCTCTACTCTCAGTTAATTACAATATTTATATGTTAATGAAAAAGCCAATCATCTGTTAAAAAAAAAACAACACACATTTTTTAGTGAACACTGACTCTGTGCCAAGTATTATCCCTGGCACAAACTTTGAAAGAGAAATGATATTTGTTTTATTAAAAGGAGAAAACTTTTTCTTCTATAATAAAAATAAATTTGTGGTAATTATTCAAATCTCCATGCGACATGAAATACTAGGGTTTTAGTTAGGGCTAATCTCCTAATTGTCTATCAGAGTTTTTTGTTTTATATTTAAATTTAAGTCACATATCATTTTTTCCCTTGTTTTTCAAGTTTTCCTTGCTGTTGACCTTGAAATATCTGTGATTCATTGGCTTGTAATTGGACTTGAATCTTGAATATGTACAAGTTTAAATGGAGACTGTTTGATGTAGCATGAGGTTAAGTAAAGAACAATGAGTTATAATGAAAAGGAGTCTCAAAATTTATCACTTATAGTAGGTGGCTGTCAATCAACGTTGTATGAAAAGCAGGCTGACATCTCACCAAACGTGGTAGACTTCATTCTGCACCTTATACTTGTAGAGGATCATGGTCAGCCTAAAATGTGTTCAGAGGAGATGGAAGGATAATATTAAGGATGTGAAATTCATGCCAGGAACGAATGAAGGAAAGAGAAGTTCTAGCAGAGAAGGTGGAGAAAGAGAAGCATTCCAGCTCACCACCAGTATTAATAAGCTGTTCTGTAAATGACATATCTGATTTATTCTTAGTGGTTCTGGAGGATGGATATGGAGATAGTTGGGGAGAAGCTATGAAGATAGAAGTATAGACTCATATAAACACCTTCTAATAATCGCAGGTACTCAGAAAATGTACTCAAAGGCTCCTGAGTGATGACCTCTTCACCACCACATATATTTAAGCATTCAAGAAGGCCCTTTGTTGAGGACTTACTAGAGGGGATCCAAGTATTTGTGTAAGTGTTTAAGCTAGAATGAATTTAAAATTCATTCTGTCCTTGTAAGTAAGGGATGTTCTGGCTTCCTCCCACACCCTAAAATTGTATACATTTCAGTACAAAAATAGCAAAGTAAACTAAAAGGTGTGATGGTGGATACTTACAGTTTCTGAAGACATCTCATTTTTTGAGTAACCCAAAGTGAAAAAGTAAGATACATACCCACACAACAAGACCATAGTTCTTCTGTTCAGGGAATGTAACTCTTCATGAAGTAATACTTGTGGGGGGAACCCATCAACTTTTCATCTTTTAAGGGATTCATAGTATTGAGTGATGCCTTAGATTTTATGTTCCTGTCACTACAGGACAAGCAATTCATAGGTTTGTCTTTAAAAGTCTGCATAAAAACAAAGAAATTTGTCAGAAAAGTAACAGCTCTTGTGAAGTGCTTTAAACAGCTCTTTCCCAGTAAGGGGTTACTTGAAACAGAAGAAAGTAACAAAGAGCCAGAGATCCAAAGTGCTATTCTTTGCTTTCTCTGATAGTCCTCTTTGCAAACACATTTCTTAAATTTTACCAAGAAGAGAAGTTGACAGTTAAATATGTATGCTTTCTTTAAATAGGTAGGAAAAGCAAAGCATACTTGACATTTTCTACATATAAATCAATCCTTTTGTGTTTTTCTATCTCCCTCTTTTTCTAACTTTCTCTGCAGACTAAGATTATTCTGAGAGCTTTTTGTATAATATGTAAGCTCCCCAGCCACTCAAAATCACTTCTGTTGTTCCTTCCCTTCCCTCTCACATTCTGCCAAGCAGCCTAAGGGAGTTTTTCAATATTCACATTCAAAAAACTTTCTGAAATTTAAATTGGCATTTTTCACATTCCTACTTTATTTGAATCTGTGATCATTTGTATCTTTATATTATAATCACTGCTGATGGACAAAATGCTTTTTCTTCTCATTCTCTTAGCTAGAGCAAACACAGACTTCAAATTGAAAGCCCCATGTTTCCATAAATAATGAAGTTGAGTCAAATCCAGACAGGTGCAGATTTGTTTCCCTGACATAGAGCAGAGTGTAAATCCATACTCTGGATCAGGAGAAGCTAGGAGGAGACTAAGCAGCTACTTAGTTAGCTCTTCTCCACCATGTATCTCCACTTAAGGAAATATATCATTATCTCCTATTGATCTCCAAATAATAAAGAGACAGATAAATCTCTGCCTTGCCTTGTTGCCTTTACAAACCTACAATATTTATATATTCATTCATTTATTCATTTTAACCCATAGTACAATTGCTTATGTTTTATCTTCTTTTTCAATGAAAAGTAGGTATAATGCTAAAAATTCTCAGTAATATTTTCACTCAAATCAATTTGGTAACAGATTTTTATAGCAATAAATGATGCAATTTAATAGTAAATGCAAAAAGACTCCAAGTTAGTACTAAGAGAACTTTCTAGGAAATTGTAATGGTGATAGAAGCATAAATTTTTTGCTTTTAAAATATCCAGATAAAAACAGAACAAACTGGATATCAAAACCAAAAACCTGTGGACAGCATTTACAATAGAAAATAACAAACCTCCAATATCCACGGATCTGAATGTTGTCAGTATCTATGAGAGAGAAGGCAAAAGGTGAGAAAAAAAGTTGCCCAGCACACCTGGATATATAGCCATTAGACATTGACTGGAAAATACAGCAAGTGAATGTAAGGACAGTAGCAGAAAACGGGAAGGGCATGGGCCAACTCCAGCTGCAAGTGAGTACAAGTGACATGTATAAAAGTTTCTAAAGGAACTAGAGTCCAAGGAAGTCTCAGCACTGCCTTGCCAGGGTCCTCTTCCATGATCGTGCCCACACTAGGAGAAAACTCTGGGAGTGGAATCAAAATAGAGTAGGATAAGGACAACAGACATTTAAAATAATAATAATAATAAAGAGGTTCACATAAAAGTTGGAGAAGGAAATGATCTGGAAATTTCAGAAAGCAAACCCCATCACATGTTTTTAACACCATTGAAGAGAAACAGAAGAGGGAACTCCGAAACTGTGTTACTTGAACCAGCCCACTTTCTAAAAGGTTAGGAAACTAAATTCACATAAAAATGAGCAAAAACAGATTCTGGAGGTAGAAATTCAGTGCAAAAATGCTGTAATTTAAAAAGAACAAAGAGCAGAATAATATTTTTACAATGAATGCCCATCAAAAAAAATGCTTTAGAAATCTAATAAAAAGTCTAAAGTACTATTTCAAAACGAGGTAGAAAGCATTAAGAAAATAATGCAAAACGGAAAAGAACCACCCAAATTGGTACTAAAGAAACTTAGAAAAACCATGGTGCGCACCAAAAAGTCATTTTGGGAAACAAGGGAAAAACACTAGAATACCATGAAGAGCAAACACACATAATTCTTAATGACTAAGGAGAAGTAAAAGGTTAAAAGAGAGAAATCTTTTTTAGTTGAAAAGAATTAAAGAAGGAGATAAAAAAAAATCGAGAGTGTCAATGGAGACAAAGAGTCTGTAAAGCATCAAAAAGTGTTTATTTTGGGGTCATAGGGGTTGTAATCCAGAAGACAGAATTGACCTAAATCAAAAGTGTGCTCCAAATTGAATTGTAGACAGTGCAGGCTTATAAAAGCAAAAACTGCAAGGTTACATAACTTGTTTTGAAAGAATTATGATTGGTGCTGGCAGAGTTTAAACTGATTATCTAATACAGGATTGGCTATTTAGCTAACAAGTGTTACATTATCTCTATTTCAGTCCAAAGTAGAAGGATGTGTTCCAGGAGGTGGTCAGTTTGCAATTGACAAAAGTCAAAAGTTCATGATGTTCCAGGAATTGCAAACAAGAGATGTACATAGGCCCTACTTCCTCAGTATTTTTTCAACTCTATGAGTGATCTCTTATCAATGCTTACTTCATTTTGGATCTTCTCTCACAAGAGATAATGACAAATATTGAAGATTTACAAAGAAGATCCAACATGTGAATAATAGGAATCCCTAAGGAAGAAAATCAAAGCAGTCAATCAATCAGTACCACAAACTATAATTTTTTACAAACTTCTTGAATTTTAAAAAAGTCCAAGTGTTGAAAGAACTCACTAGGTACCTGACATGACTGACCAAAAAACCACCACTATTAAGATTTATTCTAGTAAAATCAGTGAATTTTTTTAAAAGAAAGAAAATCCTTTGTGCCCTTAGACAAATGGAACATCTGATTTGTAAAGGAATATTAATTAGATCATCATCAACTTTGTGTGTGAGAGGAAAATGGGATAAAAATATTAAAGCAAAGACTGTGTGGACCAAGGCTTTATAATCAATAAAACCAACTATCAAGTATAAAGGGCACTATAAACTATTACCAACATGCAAGAACTCTGGCAATATTTTTTTTATGAGCCCTTCCTGAGAAAGCCAGAGAACTTTAGGTAAATATAATGACCACAGATATATCGAACAAGAACTGGTAAACTCAGTTCAGCCTTCTGGCACCACCCAGAATACATCTAGAGACTTCCTGCATGTGACTGCTCCTTGTGCATTTGAAGGTGGCCATCGCTATAACACACACTTCATTGTTTCAACTGGCTTCATCTGTCAACAAACATTTTGAAAATCTTTACAAAATGTATTTTTCTGCATGTCATTGCATTTATATTTTTTAAATGCAATTGCTAATATACCAGTAATATAATGTTGTATCAATTATACCTCAGTTAAAAAGTAAATGCAGGGGTGCCTGGGTGGCTCAGTGGGTTGGGCCTCTGCCTTCGGCTCAGGTGGTGGTCTCAGGGTCCTGGGATCGAGCCCCACATCAGGCTCTCTGCTCAGCAGGGAGCCTGCTTCCCCCTCTCTCTCTGCGTGCCTCTCTGCCTACTTGCGATCTCTCTCTCTGTCAAATAAATAAATAAAATCTTAAAAAAAAATTAAAAAAAAGTAAATGCAATTGTTAGTTTTTATACACACATTATAATTTGTTATATGTATATATTATATAATAATGTGCATAATCATATGTGCACACTCTAAGCTCCCTTTTATTGTTAAAATATAATAATGTTAAAAGTAATAATACTAGATATCATTTATTTATTATTTCTATAGATCTGGCATATATTGTACTGTCTTATATTTGTAAATCTCTGAGCCTCATATAAACCATTAAAATGAGGTGAGTATGTATAGTGCAGATAGCTAACTATTCACCATAATTCATGTTCCCAAATGGTAAGTAATTACACAATTTAAAATTAATTTTCCTATTCTGTCTTACATTAGAGTATGGCTATGACCAACAGAAGTGGTTTGTGCCATTTTTAAGTCAAAGCTTTTATTAATTTTACACACTCTTCCTCCTGTTTCATCACTGGATACACATAATCCCTAGGGAATTGACAAGTAAAATGTGTGGATGGATTGTCTGTCTATAAGAACAATTGTCTTGGATTATTATGTGAGCAAGAAAATGACTTCAAATTAGTAAGCCATTTAAAAAAAATTAAAAGAAGGAGTATTAATAGAGAAAATAATTAAATTTAAAATCTTTATATTTTATATAATATATTATATATATATATACTTTATATATATTGTGTAATATATGTTTGTACTTTATATATATTATATAAAATATAAAACCATGTAAGAAATTCATTAGAACAATGAAAAATCTGGGAAAATCACTGAGCTGGGTGTGTTCTGACAAATAATAAAATTGCATTAGAATTTGCTTAGAACACAAAGGAACTGGATGGATTAAAAACCATTGAGGGTGTTGAATAAATCCAAATCAAAGGAAAACTGAGATCATAAAACCACTGAGGTTGTTGAACAAATCCAAGAAATGAAATTGTTAGGGGAGAAACCATATTGACAGAAAGTTATATAAGAAAGATATTCTTTATCAAAAAATTACAGGAGCATGGAAGGGGAAAGGCAAAATAAAATATATTTTAAAAACTAAACAATTACTATTTTTTTTGGATTTTAAGTTTTATTAACCAACTATAAA